>NW_024412400.1:58220177-58230506 GCF_014898765.1 Herpailurus yagouaroundi
AAAAAAAAAAAAAAAAAAAACTAAGAACTTGAAATATATTGGTGAGATTAAAGTTTATGGCATCCAGTGTACTTGCACATGACCCCTGTTGTAGCTTTCTCTCCTACAGGCTGAAAAATGCATTGTTTTCTTTTCTTCTATAGAATACATGGACCCTGAACTAACTAGAGTGAATTCTTTTATTTATTTATTTATTTATTTATTTATGCAACTGAACACTGACCAATGCAATGGAGACCTCAAATACGAAACACTTTTTAAATTTTATGTATTTTAGATTTTTCTGCTTTTTAAAAAAGTTTATTTATTTATTTTGAGAGAGACAGAGAGAGAGAGCACAAGTGGGGAGGGGCAGAGAGAAAGGGGGACAGAGGATCCAAAGTGGGCTCCGACTCATAGCAGAGAGCCCGATACTAGGCTGGAACCCATGAACCGTGAGGTCATGACCGGAGCCACAACCAAGAGGCAGATAGACGCTCAAGGGAACTGAGCCACCCAGACGCTCCCTCTTTTGTTCTACTTTTGAAAAAGGGAAGTTTCTGAGTCTGAGGTGAACAAGAACTCTTTTGTAGTCAACACAACTGGGGATGCCAGAAGGAAGAGGCAAGATGGGGAAGCCCCTAATTTGGTATGTAGCCATTTGGTAGTCTTGGATAGTAAATAATTATCTCTACGTCCATTGTACCCAAGTACTTCCAGGTATGCAGATAATCATATGTAGAGTAATCAATTAATAATAATATGAGTAGTTCATAGAGGAAAAAATAGAAACTGATGCCTGCTTTTCCCCTCTTCTTTACTTTTTCCACATTAAGATGAATCTATTCTTTTCTAGCAGCAAAGGGAGAATTTGGGATTCCTACTTCATAATTTGTCAGGGAAGGCAAACAATTTGAGTGACTTTTTCTTATGGAAAAGTATCTCAGCATCTGAACTTTAATCCAAAGTTTTAAGTATTTCAGATGGAAAATCAAAAAGAATGAATAAATTGTGGACAGAACAGAGGCAAAGTGTGGAGTGAAGAGGGTATCAGCAATTTTTTTTTATTACTGTTTTAAGTGTTTGAAGCAGTTTATTTTTTTTTAATTTTTTTTTTAACGTTTATTTATTTTTGAGACAGAGAGAGACAGAGCATGAACGGGGGAGGGTCAGAGAGAGGGAGACACAGAATCTGAAACAGGCTCCAGGCTCTGAGCTGTCAGCACAGAGCCCGACACGGGGCTCAAACTCACGGACCGCGAGATCATGACCTGAGCCGAAGTTGGCTGCTTAACCGACTGAGCCACCCAGGCGCCCCATGAAGCAGTTTAATACTTATTTCTTTGGATGGTAAAAAAAAAAAAAAGAAAATCCTAGTTTTCATAGCCATAATTTTTATCTCTAGGGCCTCAGTCATTCCTTGAAAGGATCCAAAGAGAATGCTCTGCTAACAAATATCTGCTATTAACACTCCTTTCCTATTTCAGCAGAAGAGATGTTCCTCAGGTTTCCCAAGGCCAATCTTTATATGGACTTCAGCACAGGTGTCAGGTGACATGTAGCAACCCATTACAATAAAAAAAAAAAATGTAGAAATGTTTCATTGCATAATGAACATCATAAAAAATGCTATTAGTAACAGATTTTGTTCGGGGGAGGGGGCGAAGCATATCTAGAGTGTAACTAATGGGAGTAATAATGGATTGAATGCGGTCCAACTTTTACTATATGTCACTTAAGTAAGTTAAGGTGGCATTTGTTACAAGCTCATACTGTATAGCACTGAACCTAGGGAGTGGATAATAGTATATTCCCGTCACGTCAAAAAAAGGTCCTAGATCTTACAAAATAATGACATTCTTTTAAAACATTCCATTAAAGTCATCCCCTCCCTCTCACTCCCAGGAAATGTTAAGGAATTCAATCATATCATCTCTTACAGATAAACATTTAAGACTAAAAAAAACTAAGAAGAATGTAACAAAAACTTTAAGACTGGAAAATAGCTTCCAGAAACGTGGCTCTAATTAATATTTTTGCCCAAACCTGAATGATTGGCTGACTGTAACTCAATCTAATTTCTGGAATTCTAACCCCCAGAGTCTAATCAAAAGCTCCAAAAAGAAGGTGCGCCTGGGTGGCTCAGTCAGTTAAGCTTCATGAGTTTGAGCCCCAAGAGGGTCTCTCCACTGACAACGCACAGCCAGCTTCAAATCTCTCCCTCTCTTTCTGCTCCTCCCCTGCTTGTGCTCTCTCTAAAAAACTAAAATAAAACAAAACAAAATAAACAAAACAAAAACAGAACGGAAAAAAACTCCCAAAAGGAATTGCAAATGTATTTGCTAAGGACATCAAGGGGTTAATTTAAAGGGCTGAAGGGGCCCTGGCTGCTAACTCCAGTAGGAAGAAAGCAAGCTGCTCCTTAGATTGTGGCTGGGTTCCTTATCTTGGTTTTCCTATAACTGCCTTGGGCTGGGCATGGTTTTGTTTATTTACTTATTCATTCTTTTAGGATTTACCTCAGCTATGTCCTAAAGGGATTTGAGGCAGTTTACAGAATTCAAACAATATGAAACATGAAAATATAAAAAATAAGAACCTGCTTGCATTCCTGGCCCTGCTGCCTCCCATTTCTGCAGTTTCAAGTTTGCCTCGACCCACGTGTTAGTGTCAGTCCAGTTCCTGCTCAGAGGGAAATAAGGCATTCCTGGATTCTTGAGGGTAAAGTGTGCACAGTCGTCAGAGAGAGCCTTGTTAAGTTGTTGGAAACTCTGAGCTTCTTTACATTACTTCTTAAAAAGTCAACCACTTTTTGGACTGAAATTGAATTCCAGCATCTGGGCCTCTGTCTTAATCATTTGCTTATCATATTTGTATTGTCTGGCCATCCAGTTTGTTGTTATATGGGGATCCTGCTAAAGCATCCTAGCCTGGCATCCTAGCCTTTATACACTAATTTAAGGTTTATCAGCTGGATAAATAAAATACAGAATGCTAGTTACATCTGAATTTCAGATAAGCAGAAAATAGGGCTTTTTTTTTTTTTAAATAAATGTATCCCAAATATTTGTAGGAAAATCCTCAGACTCTCAATTTCCTCTTCTTTAGAAAGATTGTAGTTGTACATGCTTGGAAACATTGTTGTAAGAATAGAGAGAATGTTTTGCATGAGACATGCACTAAAATAACTATTCATCATTTACCTGAAGTTCAAATTTGACTGGGCATCCTGTATTTTACGTGGAAACTGTATGCTAGTTTCTAAAAGATTTCTCTAGCCTGTCACTACTTGCCTATATATCCCATGTTGATGGCTATCAGTGCTCAGGCTTTGCAGCCTGTTGAAATGCACTGTTGAAGTGTCCTCTTTCTGGTCCTCACTAATTTTTGTATGTTCATCACGTCCCATTTTCTGTGAATGGCTCCCTCTAAACAGCATGCGCTATGTGTGTGTGTGAATTTCCTGTGCTTGCCTGATGCTTTGTGTGTGGCTGATGTTCCCCATAGATGCGTGTTCTCATAGACCTCTCCCATCTGGCCTGTTACTCTCACTTTACTGACATTAAGTCCCAGTTTTGTCTGGGGCAGTTCTACTAACAGCAGCAAATAATTAGGTAGCACCTATTTGGTTCCAGGGCTTCAGTGAGAGTCCACAAATACAAAGAGGAACAGGTCATGTGCCAGCTTCAGAAACCTTTGAGTCAGGCAAAGGAATAGATATTAGAAGTCATAATAATATTAATAACTACTTTTTTGGATGTACTACAGTCCAGAAACATTATCTGTCTTAATCGTTGTAGCAACTCAGCCAAGCATGCGTCTCATCTCTTTTAAGCAAGAGAAAACTGAGATTCTGAGGATAATCAACTTTCCTAAATAAACACTTTCTCAGTGGTAAAACTGGAATGGGAATCTAGATTTCTGACTTCAGATATAGTATACATTGCATTGGCCCAGTCTCAGCTAAATCCATTACCATTGCATAGCATTTATTTTTTTTATGTCTGGTATACCTCCCAGAGGAGGGGAGACAGAACTGGTGACATGTTATATGAAATTATGCCTTTGTCATTTTTTCTGTGACATTGATGACAATATTGAGAAGGTTCTCACTTGTTAGGATTTCTAAATTTCTTCCTAACTTGTATGGAGTGAAATCAAGCAAGCATGATTGATAACCATGCTCTTAGAAGAGAAGCCTTTTTATATGGATGTGGTGATCAGAGCAGAAAACAGATAGGCCTTTCCTGTTCCTCCATGCCCCCCTCACTTCTATGGATGACTTCTCATAGTCACTGAGTCACAGCCTTGTAGAAATAGGGAACCAAGAAAATTACTCCATCTTTCTGGTCTTAAACACCCCATCTTCTGCTTTGTTTCCAAAGCCATCTTAAGGATGATGTATAGAAAGAGGGGTCACATTCCACTTGGTTTCTGGGATGATCAGAGGACTTTGCATCTCAAGGCTCATTCTTTGTGGCTTACAGTAATGGCGGTAATGGAGGTATTTAATGGCATATGACTACTGACTTCTTATCATTCATGAACATTAGTCTACATAAGTTTAATGAGTGCGATAGTGGGGTAAGAGCTGTTCCACTTTCCTTCCTCTGCAGGCAGCTCCACATGGCTTCCTCAGCCCCAGACTCTGCATGAGGCCTCTGCTCAGCCACCAACAGCTCTCCTTGATTCTCCTAGTTCCTTGGTTTCCCAATTCCACCTTCCCAGAGAGGGTGTTGGTTATCTCAGACCTGACACAACATTGGATTTTGGTCTTTTGTGGATGGGCTGCCCTGGAATTAGGTCCCCAAATTTGGTCTTAGGAACTCAGCTGAGAAAGCCCAAGGTTTGGGCACAAATAGTATAGTCCCTGAGAAGGCTAATATTTCAGTAACATCACACTCCCATTCTTATGTTTTTATTTAAAATGCATTTTTTTTTAGTAAATAAACACACAGGGAACAAATAGCATAAATGAGGACATCTGTTTAAACACCACAACTTGTTGGCATTTTATTGTATGTTTAGACACTTAACTTCAGAATCTGAAAATAAGAGAGTGTTCAGTACGGAAACATTGCTTTTTAAATACTTTTAAAATTATATTTCCTTGTTTCTCTTTCATATATTTATGTCAAGACTAGCTTAATATAATATCTTTTGAACCAATATTTTTCTCGACAAAGAGGTGTTGTCAAAAGAGAAAAATGGCAGGTAATTGATTCAATAAATTTTTCCACTGATTACCTTGAAACTATAAGCCACTCTCCTTTTGAAAATTAATCAAGGATAGTTGTCCACAGTAGTGATAATCCACAATTCAAGTGCTGATATGATACCTTCCCTATACTCATTTATTTTTTAGGGCTGAAAGCACTGAGGGGAATAAAAAGGAAGAGAATTATTTAAGCACAAATTGCATGAGTCTACAGATAGTGTACACATCCATTAAAGATTATTCACCATAAATATTAAAAAACTTTCTGAGGCTAGGAGGTAGCCATGGCAATGAAGAGAATACTAGAGGCTCAAGTTTTGAGTCCAAGAAGCAGGCATCACAAAGTAGAAATTTTAACAGAACACGAAAATACATCCTTTGGCTATTGGTGTTCTACTTGTCCCTGCTGCTGCTGCGCATCAACTCCATCATTGGACGGCCACTGTATTATCACTAAGCACAAGGAGCCTTTTGTGACATTCTCATGCACATGATAGTTGGGAGAACCAACATTACCAAGGTTACATTAGGACATGTCCAATTATTATGTCCAATTATTACATCCCACTTCAGAGTAAGTAGGCTGCCTAGGAGCCTGAGAGAACAACTTTGCTGATTTGACACTAAACATGGAAGCCTTCCAGAAATTAAAATATAAAAGGAAGTTTTATTGTACACAATTGATGGATCTCAAATACCTGCTAAGTTTAAGAGTCAGACAGCTATGTCTAAAATAGTTGAAAGAAGTCTGGCTATCAGCACTTTTAAAGTGATAGAATTGTAAAGAGAATGCAAAATTTCCAAGTTGGCCAGTTTGCTAAACTAAGGTTCTAAAGTTAATTGAAACTTTAAAGTTGATCTGTCCGGGGTGCCTGGGTGGCTCGGTCAGTTGAGCGTCTGACTTCGGCTCAGGTCATGATCTCACAGCTCGTGAGTTCAAGCCCTACATTGGGCTCTGTGCTGACAGCTCAGAGCCTGGAGCCTGCTTCGGATTCTGTATCTCCCTCTCTGTCTGCCCCTAACCCACTCGCATTCTGTCTCTGTCTCTCTCAAAAATAGATAAACATTAAAAAAAATTTTTTTTAAATATTAAAGTTGATCTCTGCCTCCCTCCTTTCTTCCCTCCCTTCTTTCCTTTCTTCTTTGCAAGTTTATAATTAGTACTGGGAAGAAAATTGTGCTCCATGCATTGATGCAGTCTCTTACTAATTTTATGTCCTGTCTTTTCCTGGCAAGCTTTGCCTCATATAATATCAGATAATTTACCAAGGAGATCTGCCAGTCTCAAAGGGCTTTTCAGGGGACCAATTTTTCTTCAGTACAAATTTCTAGTTGGTGGGCGTTGGAATTGGACAGTGAAAATCCACTAAGGAACAGAACCTATGTTAATGTGGAAGTGGGGTTGAGAGCTCCTCACTAAGTTTTGGGTCCTATCACTGGCAATTTGTGGAAAGCACATGCTCATTTAAGCTTATGGTATGTTCTTTTAGGAAGATCTTTTAAGCAAGCAGTGAGGCATGGAAAAATGATAGCATATTATATTCACAAAAGAGTATAGAAACCATTTACTCTAATTCTACATTCAAGACATGAATTCCTCAGAAGATCATTAAATATTAATATATACAACTCTAAATATCTTACTGAACTCTCTTAGATGGTCAATATTTTATCTTGACAGAAAACAACAAAAATAATTTTTTAACAAAATTCTCACATTTAAATTACAGAGCATAATCAAGAGGATGTTTATAAATATTATAGGTATAACAACATATGTTTTTATTTCCTCTTTTCACTTGTAAGAATTAACAAATCCTTCATCAATTTATCCTGATCTCTTTTAGGATACTTTTAGAAAATATTGTGTTTTTTATTTAAAATTATTTTTAATGTTTATTTATTTTTGAGAGAGAGAGAGAGAGAGAGCATGAACAGGGGAGGGGCAGAAAGAGAGGGAGACAGAATCCAAAGCAGGTTCTGGGCTCTGAGCTGTCAGCACAGAGCCTGCCGCGGGGCTCAGACTCAAGAACTGTGAGATCATGGCCTGAGCCAAAGTTGGACGCTTAACTGACTGATCCACCCAGGTGCCCCAAAATATTGTACTTTCTAATATTTTAGAAAATACTGTTTTTTTCCTTTTAATAATATAATTCTTACTAATATTATTTGTTTTGTGTGTGTTTTACAATTTCAACATATTGTCATTATAGAAAGAAATAATTTTAAAAATCAGGATGGTATAATGTTAAATGTCTTCTATATCTATCTTGGCTTTGCATTTACTCATTTTGTAACATTTGGCAAGTTATTTAACCTCCCTACACTTCGTCTATAAAGTGTAGAAAATATTACCCTCCTAATAGCATTAATGTGAGAATTAATTCATGTATACCAATTAGAACAGTGCTCAGGGTGTATTAAACTCTCCCTAATCTAAATAGTATCTTCTCCATCTAATTCATCCAGTGACAAAAGCCAATCTGGGGTCAGATGATCTCTTTTATGACTACAAGCTGATATTTGATGATGATAATGATGATGATGATGATGATGATGATGATGATGATGATGTTAATACCTCTGACTTCTGTTTGAATAGGACCAATAGATCCTCAAAGTGTTCTCACAACTGAGACTTAAATGTTGGAAGAGAGAAAACTTCTCAGCCAATGATTTCAATGGATTTGAAGAGGCAGAAGCAACTAATGGATTGAAATGATTAAGAACAGCTGAAAACCTTAGGCAACACTACATTGCTGAGTAATAATCATAGCAATGGTACAAAATCTATATATTGGATACGTGGGTGGGTCAGGGAATACATTGTAGAGGTTATACATGGGAATAATCACAACAATTAAGTAAGAAGGTACCCAGTTATAAGAAGAGAATGGGGCAAGGGTATGCTAAGCAGAGGGAAACCTATCAGAAAATCAGGGCAAGAGAAAAGATGGAACTTTCTGCAAACTTAGAGTACTTTGTGAAGTAAGTATTCCTTTGGGGAAGATGTTGAACTTGGAAAAGAAAATGAATAGATGTCAAATCATGAAGGGCCCAGTATAATCAGTGAAAATCTTAGATTTTGTCTTAAAAAGAGTAAGTGGCTATTAAATGATTTAAAGTAAGAAATTCCTCATCAGGTTTGCCTTTTAAGAATATCACTATGAAGGAAGTTTGGGATATGTAAGACTAGAGACAGACCCAGTTACAGAATAATTACAAGAATGCAGGTAATAAATGAAAAAGGCTGAACCACACCTGCTGGCCGACTGAATGCTGAGAACAATAAAGGTTTATATTCTAGAAATAATTGTATTTATTTGTTTATTTTTAAAGTTTTTCTTCATTTATTTTGAGAGACAGAGAGCACGAGTGTGCATGAGTGAGTGGCGGGTGGAGGGGCCGAGAGAAAGAGAGGGAGAGAGAGAATCCCAAGCATGCTCAGCACTGTCAGCATGGAGTCCTACTTGGGGCTTGAACTCACAAACTATGAGATTATGACCTGAGCAGAAATCAAGAGTCCGATGCTTAAATGACTGAGCCACCCGGGGACCCCCTAGAAATCATTTTAAATTAATAAATATATGGGCTGATGAAGTGAACATGATTGCAAATTAATATTAAGACTTAATATTTAGAGGTTTGCTCAACTTACAGTATTTAAAAATAAACAGTAAAAAAGTCATATTGGAAAAGTGCACATCTAGAGAGGAAGTCGTTCCTCACTGGGGCAAACCTGGTGGAAAGGCCATGATGTTTTCAAACTGGGTTTTGCCCTTACACCAAATAGTTTTCTGTCGAATTGCCATTTCCCATTAAAATTGTTGTGGGTCTTTTCTAGCCTGTGTTTGCAAACTTAAAGAAGGACTCACATGCTGGCTGTACATGCCCTTGAAGGGTTAACAAAGCCACATTTTGAAGACTCCTAGTGCCTTTGGAGATATCTTGTCCAGAATGCTTGCTTGTCAAGTGCTTCTCCAGATTATGTATGGCCACAACAACCACTAAAATGTGAGAGAACAACCAGCAATCCACATCCCATACGGGGTCCAGAATTACTGGCCCTGGAACCATAGATGCTGAAACTCTGATGTTTGCCAAACCAAAATTGAGATGGATGTAGTCATAGTCTTTACAGGCTCGTTCCTGAGACCTGACAGCTTTCAGAGCCTCCAGTCTGCACAGGCTGGAGAGAGGAACATGAAGGACTGACGAGAAAAGACGAAGAGCTTTGGTGTCAATAACTTCTTACAGTGCCCAGAACTGTAAATTCACAGGAAGCACATCACAGAATGATTCCCTCTCACCACTAATTTGTGATTCTAATAGTTCAACAAAGTTATTTGTAACACTATTTAGAGGGAACTTACAGATATTTCGTGAGCATAATCCCTTTGGAATACCATTTTTTTCTTTTTCTTTTTAATGTTTTATTTTTATTTTTGAGAGAGACAGAGACAGAATGCGAGTGGGTTGGGGCAGAGAGAGAGGGAGGCACAGAATCTGAAACAGGCTCCAGGCTCTGAGCTTTCAGCACAGAGCCCAATGCGGGGCTCGAACCATGATATCATGACCTGAGCTGAAGTTGGACTCTCAACCGACTGAGACACCCAGGCACCCCATGGAATACCATTTTCTTAGTGAAGAACTCATTGTGATAACCTTGCTAAGGCCATGTACACACGTTTATAGACACATGTGAAACTTTTCAGCAGCCATTTTGATGCCCTTGTCCTCTTAGAAAATTTGTGAGGTTTTTCTTCTTAAAAGTTGTCCTTGCGGGGGCGCCTGGGTGGCGCAGTCGGTTAAGCGTCCGACTTCAGCCAGGTCACGATCTCGCGGTCCGTGAGTTCGAGCCCCGCGTCGGGCTCTGGGCTGATGGCTCAGAGCCTGGAGCCTGTTTCCGATTCTGTGTCTCCCTCTCTCTCTGCCCCTCCCCCGTTCATGCTCTGTCTCTCTCTGTCCCAAAAATAAATAAACGTTGAAAAAAAAAAAAAGTTGTCCTTGCGGTTTTATTAAAGAAAAAAAAAAATGAAGGAAAATATTATAGACCCAGATTTGCTGGAATTTCCTTTTTGGACAGATTGGCCAGAGAGGAAAACTTCAGAGACTGATTTTTTTTTTTTTTT
>NW_024412400.1:58230606-58443586 GCF_014898765.1 Herpailurus yagouaroundi
ATTAGGCAATATATACAAGAGGAAGAGAAGACATTCTGATCTATTACATAATCCAGTATCTTAAAATCTATATTGAAAATTTAGATTTAGAAGATTTCTAGTTATTAAGTGTTTATTGCATGTCAGACTTGGTGGATACATACATAATTTATTTTACTCAGTTTCCCATTTCCATATTTTTCTGTTCTTTTTTTAAATATTTAATTTGTTTTTGAGAGAGAGAGAGAGAGAGAGAGAGGGAGAGAGAATGAGCAGGGAAAGGGCAGCAGAGAAAGAGGGAGCCACAGAATCTGAAGCAAGCTCCAGGCTCTGAGATGTCAGCGCAGAGCCCAACGTGGGGCTTGAACTCATGAGCTGTGAGATCATGACCTGAGCCAAAGTCAGACACTTAACCAATGAGCCACCTAGGGGCCCCACCCATTTCCATATTTTTGATGAAGAAACACAGAGAAACTAAACAAATAACCCATAGCTGCACAGCTACAAATATGAAGACTAGGATTCAACACCAGGTCCATCAAATGCTTTGTTATATTTATGGAAAATGTATTCAGTAATGTCTATTGGAGCACATAATAATATAAGACACTGGGGGTCTACAGTGGTTTAAAAAGAGACAGAGATAACACACAGTTGTGTTTGGTACTGATCCTGCCTTTGGATCTAAAGATATTTTGTCAGGTTTTAAGTGTCATTAACAAAACTTAAAATGGTCAGATAAAAAGGTCCAGATATTCAGGAGGGGGAAATGTGACATTGGAATAGGTGGCAATTGAACTCTCCCCTAAAATAGAGTGAGCTTATGAAAATATGGATTTCCAAAGAAGGATTCTTTATTTTATTTTTTTAAATTTTTAATTTATTTTTGAGACAGAGACACAGAGCATGTGCAGGAGAGGGGCAGAGAGAGAGGGAAACACAATATCCGAAGCACGTTCCAGGCTCTGAGCTGTCAGCACAGAGCCTGATGCCGGCTCGAACTCACAAACTGTGAGATCATGACCTGAGTGGAAGTCGGACGCTTAACCAACTGAGCCACCCAGGCGCCCCACCCAAAGAAGGATTCTTTAGGTAGAAAGATGGGACGTATTCAAAATTTCGCATCTGGGAAATAGTATGGCAAGAGGTAAATGAAATTAGTTAGATTTTACCAAGGAGAAAGTGCTTGGTGAACAGAAATGAGGTATGAAACTGGTAGGACTAGATTGTGAAGGGCCTTCAGAGTCAAGGAAAGAAGTCTAGATTTTCTTGTCTGGCCACTGAGGAATTGAAGATTTAGGAGTGATACAGTCACTCTTCTGTTGTGCAGCAAGAGGGAGAAATGTTCTAACGTGAGCTAGGAAGCCATTATCCAGGCATGCTGTAACAAAGCTTGATCTAAATGAATAATGGAGTGATGTTGACAGACAGCAGAGCTATTGCAGTTGTACAATTCACATGACAAGACAATTGAATCACAGGCAAAAAAAAATAGTATATAAAGGTGATTTCAGGATACACATCTAGGTAAGATTAAGGTAGGGCCTTCGTATTGCAAAGAGCATCATTCATATCACACAATTTGATAACATGGAAAGAGGAACAGATTTGAAATGGAAGGTGATAACCCCACAGTGTAGGATCATATTATATTTACATCTTACATTTAGACTTGGTTGAGACCTTTATTGGTGGAATCATCTAAAATACACTACAAAATGTGTAGCAATTTGCTTTATTTGTAATTAACTACTAAAACAATGACTCATTCTATGGACAGTATTCAAATGGTTGAGAGACAGATTGAGAGGTAAATTTATGCATGGAAAAACTTGAAAGAAAAGGAACTCATGGCTGGGTAGACATTTCTGAACATGCCTCATAGGGTTTGTGCGAGGATCGTTTGATACAATATGTAAGAGTACTTTGTAAACTCTTAATAAAATGGTATATTTGTTCAACAAGTATTTATTGAGTAATCTTATGGGTTGACTCTTGTGCAGGATGCTAAAACTAAAAAATGAGTAAGAAATGGTCCTTCACATATCACATTCGTTTTTCCTACATTTTCCCAACAGCCTTACTGTTTGGTGACTATCTTCACACTATGGCAGTATTAATTATAATATTGTTTTATTTGATGAGAATACTATGAGGCCAGCACATCTATTATGTATTTTTAAACCTTTCTATTAAAAGTGTCACAATCAGACATGGAAAGATAAGCATTTGGATGAAGACTGTCTGGAGTTTAATCATACTTTCTTGGTGTATGGTCTTGGGCAAATTGCTTATCAGTTCTAATTCTCAGTTCCCTTCTATGTAAAATAGAGATTAGCACACTTATTTCAAAAGCGTTTGTAAAAATAATTGAAATAAAATAATAATCTACATAAGGCAGTCAGCCTACTGTCAGACACAACCAATTAATACATATTAGCCATGCTAGATATTTGATTCACTAACAGAGCTGTCATTCCTCTTCTGTCCTCTTTTCCCTCTCTTCCTCCTCACTCATCTTCTTGCCTCTTCTCCATACTTCAGAAGCTTGGGGTCTATGCCAACCGGAAAGCGGGGTGGCTACCAGCCTAACGTCACAAGATTCTCCTGATCTGCCCAGGCAAGAGCTTCCCTGCCAACTGCATTACTTCCCCCGCTATAACCATTTCAAGGCCACAGCTTACTGGGCATCTGAAAATGAAAGGTATAAAGTTGGAAACACACTCATTCACCAAAATTATGGTTCCGAAATGATTGGAGTAGTGGTCTGAGCAGTGCGTGCATGGGTGTGTTTGGCGGTGGATGGCGAGGTATTATAGGTGTTCACACATGGGAACTGATCAAATGAAATTTATATGATCTATAAATGTTTTCTTTTGAAACGACTTTTAGGAATTATATTCTTTAATTCCTTTTCAAATCAAACTGTGTGCAAAATTCCCATCTATACAATAGAATTTTAAGGGCCCCTTTTGAATGGACACTTCAGCTTGCCTCAAAGGAATACACTTTGGAAAGCCTTTGATATGGGACATATATTCTTTTCCTTATGTTTCAGAGAATGGAGTGCAGAGCAAGAAAGGATGCCCTTCAATTTGATAGAAAGGCACTATGTGAACCTCCGTTAGACTCTAAAAAGTAAACCAAGAACCATGTCAACCTGTTCTCTGTTTTACATCCATGTGGGAAAGTCTACAAACATTCATGTGGACAGTAAGTGGGGGTCAAGTGAAATCGGCACACCCTGCTGTTGGCAAGAGCTCAGTATAGCAGATGTTCCTTTGTTCAAAGATGAGCAAACAGGAAAAAAAAATCAACATGAGGTCTATAAAAATTCTGCACCATAAGGTACATACAGGAGAGTATTACCCTGAAAAAGAATTGGAAGAAAAGCTTACTTCTAAAAACTACTTTCTAAAACAAACAGAAAAGTAGTCTGCCATGTTCATTGTAAGATATAAGAAAATGTGGTCATTGCTTAAATAAAAATAGTAATGATAATTATAATAATAACAGTGTAGCTAACACTTGTGTAGTATTTCCTATGTACCAGTGACTTTACATAAAATACTTTATATGGGTAAAGGGGATTAATGGTACACTTATCGTGATGAGCACTGAATAATGTATAGAATTGTTGAATCATTATATGCCCACCTGAAACTAAATTAACAGTGTACATTAATTATACTTCAATAAAAAGTATGCTAAAAAAACAAAAACAAAAAATACTTTATATATGTATATGAAGATATCATTAATCTAAAGCTTGATCATTTTTTGAAAACTGAGAACACTTGTAATCAGGGCTCAGATAGGGCATTACCAGGCCCCACAAGCCCCCTTGGCTTCCCTTTCTGTCACCCCCTAACTCCACCTCTACCCTCACCAAGATAAGGCATTACTTTCCAACAGTATAAATTGATTTCACCTGTTTTTGCTTAGCTATCATCTTTATGAAATGCATGTCTACATTTTTTGCTATTTTTTTTCCTATTGGGTTATATGTTTTATGGATTTGAACGATTCATTTAAACATACCAGATACAAGTTGTTTTTTTTTTGTTTGTTTGATACATGTATTGTGGGTATCTTTTCACACTCTGTGAGTTGCCTTTTCATTCTCTTCCTGTCTACTGTTGATGAACCTGGTTTCTAAATCTTGGTATACTTGATTTGCCTTTTTGTTTTTTGGTTGCACTGTGTGTGTGTTTAAAAACTAGGTAATGAAGATGTCGTCTTGTGTGTTCTTTTATTTATTTTTAATTTTTAAAGTTTATTTATTTTGAGAGAGAGAGAAAGAGAGAAAGAGACAGAGGGAGAGGCAGGGAGAGAGGGAGAGAGAGAATCCAAGCAGACTCCACTCTGTCAGTGCAGACCCTGATGCAGGGCTTAACCCATGAACCATGAGACCATGACATGAGCCAAAATCAAAAGTCAGCCACTTAACCGACTGAGCCACCCAGGTGCCCCTTATGTGTTCTCTTAAAAGCTTTATTGCTTTACCTTTTACATTTAGAATGATATGTTTGGAATTGTTTTGTGTGGTGTTAGATGTGTACAAATCAGGCTATGTTTTGCCTCCTGCCCCGCTTCCATATGGTTATCCAACTAGCCTAGTCAAAATTTATGCACATGACTTTACTATTGTATTTGTAATAAGCCAGCTGATAATATATTTATAAATCTGTTTCTGGACTTTATATCATTCCATTGGCTAATATGTCTATGTATTGTTTGAACTACTTCACAGGTGTTAAGAAGGTTAATCCTTGCAACAACACAATAAATAGGTGCCATTTAGTATCCATACATTATAGTTGAGGAAACTGGGGCATCGAGATGTTGTTACTCTACAAGTCATATTGCTTAGTCAATGGCAAATCCTTTACAAAAGCTCTGATAAATTTAAAAAAAAAAGGAAAAGAAAAAAACAAAAGCAGAGGTATGGGTTGAGGTGAAAAGGGAATGTATTTGAGAAATATATTGAGGAAACTGGGGCATCGAGGTGTTGTTACTCTACAAAAGTCATATTGCTTAGTCAATGGCAAATCCTTTACAAAAGCTCTGATAAATTTAAAAAAAAAGAAAAGAAAAAAAACAAAAGCAGAGATATGGGTTGAGGTGAAAAGGGAATATATTTGAGAAATGACTTCAAGGAAACCAAAAGTCAAGGGTAAAGTAATTTACACACTATGAGCTGTGAAGTATGCAATTAACAGGGCAGAAAACTCAATGTTTCTTCAAGTGTTCATGAATCTATATTATTTTGCTATCTCAAGGTGTACTTTATCTCTATCTTTTGAAAGTACAACTCACCCTCAGGTATCATTTCCATAGAGAAATGAGAATGGTCCATATCACCCCCCTCTACACAGAGGTCAAATAAGATAATAAATACCAAAAGACAACTGTAGATATTATCTGCAAGATAAGTTTTAATGGATTTAGAATGGAGGCTGAAGCTAGATTTCTAATTTTTCGGAGTTTATGGAAAATGAGGAAATGGAGACATGTCAGAATACCTTGCTATGACTAGCATGAGGGAGACTGTACCATTTAGATGTAGAGGCAGATTGAAAAAGACTATATTCTTTTATTATTTGTGTTGTTTGTTCCTAAATATTTGGAGAGGAAAGACACTAACACAGAAAAAGATGAAGCTATAGGGGATATATATGTCTGCAAATTCTATCTGGCTACTTTATGTGTTTGTGCCATCTGGGCAATATAGAAACAAACTAAGCCACAGGTCACTTAAATTTTCTGCATTTAAAAGAGACAAACTTTAATGAGAAAAAGAAAACAGAAATTAGTTTCTGAATTATTTAGAAATATCACAGGAGATGAAAACTGCTTAGTAGTTTCCACTGTGTAGATAATGCATCACGATCAATAAATAAAGGCTAACCTTACCTTAAGAGCAAATATAGGAATGTATTATTAAAGAGGAATAAAATTGGTTGGCTTCATTATTCCTGCAAATTTAATGGTAAGTGTATGGCTTAGAAGCCATACTTAAATTTTAATACAGCCTATTCTAATTGGGCCAAAGACGAATCAAAAAGAAATTTTATATGTAGTTGCTCTTCAGAGACTTTATTACTTTTAATCAGGGAAGTTTCTCTTGTTTTGAACACTGAAAACTTTAGTCATGCTTTAGATCCACAAAGAATTTGGCCTTTCTAAAGTTTCCCTATGGAAAAGTATATTTCAGTCCAGCTCACCTAATGTTAGAGGAAAAGATAATATTCACCTTTACTATTTATTTTGAAATGATTAATTTGAATTTTGAAATATTATGTTCAGAATATCATAATGGATGCTTGAGTATTTTATTAAGATTAAGCAAACTAACATACATAGGCTTAGCCCTGCCTTGCTTAGTATTTTTCTCCTTCAAAAATAAATAATTGCAGATATTACAAAGCCCCATCCTTATTTCTCTTCTCTCCCTCCCAGAAATAACCACTCTTTTGAAGTTTGATATTTGTGTGTCTTACTCACAAATATTAAAAAATAATTTGGGGGGCACCTTTGTGGCTTAGTCAGTTGAGAGTCTGACTTCAGCTCCAGTCATTATCTCATGGTTTGTGAGTTTGAGCCCTGCCTCATCTGGCTCACTGCTGTCCGGCTGTCAGCTCAGAGCCAGCTTCCAATCCTCTGTTCACTTCTCTCTGTCCCTCCCCCACTTGCGCTTTCCCCAAAATAAATAAATATAAAAAAACTTTTTGGGCCAATAATTGTAAATTCATATAACAAAATATATTGTTTTGCATTTTATTTGAATGGTTGCATACATATACAAATCTGCGAACTTTTTTTCTTCCTATATTATATATATTTTTAGCTTTACTTGTGTGAATATATGTAGACAGTTATCTATGAAAATATTCCATTATTTGAATAAAATATATCAATTACCTTAATGAATTTGTTTCAACTTTTTCACCATTACAAATAGTTAACAGTGACCCACTTTGACCGTATAAACTTGTTTTCCTATCCTAGAGTATCTCTTGATTATGAAAAATAGGAAATTGATTACCAATGTGGTTGTAACAACTTACACTTCTACCAGAAATACATAAGCTATCCTGTTTGCCCACATCCTTGGAAACACTTTAGTGCTCTCGGATGCTAATGTTTGCCAATATGATAGTTTAGAAATGCCGAAATGAAAAATAATGGTTGGTAAGTAACAGAATTTTAGCTACAGAGAAGTTTTGATGGTTACCAGAGGAGAGGTGGGTGGGGGGATGGGTTAAATAAGTGATGGGGATTAAAAAATGCACTTGTGACGAGCACAGGGGGATGCATGGAAGTGTTGGATCACTATATTGTACACCTGAAACTAAAAAAAACACTAGATGTTAACTAACTGGAATTAAAATAAAAACTTTTTTAAAAATAATGATTGGTTTGCATTTCTCTGGTTACTAGTGTAACTAAGCATCTTATCACAGCTTTATGGGCCCCTTGTTTTTATTTTTTTCCTGTGGATTTCATGTTGATAGGATTTTTCATTTTTATCTTCTGAAGTGTTCGATTTGTCTCTATTGGTCATTGTTTTTATAAGAATTAAAATAGCAGCATTATCATATATTATAGATGTCCATATTTCTTTGTTTATTGAGATGCAAATATCTCTTTCCAGTTTCTAGCATGCTTTAATGTTCACTTAACATATCTTTTGCACTAAAGAAATTTATATTTCAATGTAACAAACTTTATAATTTTTCTGTATCTTTTTACTTTGTGTCCTATTTAAAAATCCTTATTAGACAAATGTCACCGTAGTTCTCATGATTGTCTAATTTTACATCTTTGATTTTTAACACTGTTTAAGTGTTTTAGCATATCTAATGTAAACAAAGAATCTCTTCCTGCTATAGGATATGCAATTGTCCCAATGCCATCATACCCCACCTATTATGGTACAACATCTGTTTTCTTTATGTTTTATTCCTCATAAAAATGCCACATAAGAATATTTGAGTACCTACTGTCTACAGTATGCAGTGCTAAGTGGTAAGAGGAGGAAATAAATATGAACAGTACATGACTGAGGGTGTGCATTTATAAAACTTTCTGGGGCTGGTATGATTTGGGTGGGATACTAGAAGGTGTGGTGATAGAAAAGTGAATTTTCAGTTTCTATTCTAAAATTTTCTTGTATCATTAAGAAGTCATTATGGACAGAGTTTTAAACAGCCTCAGAGTCATTATTCATAAATAATATTTTTGAAAATGTGTTTTCACAAAGCTTATTTTCAAGTAATCAATTTACTAGAATACTTGCAATTTGAGCACTTGTACAATATCCAATATATTTGGAAATTCTTCAGCCTCACTTTCATGCCTTTAATTTCTAGGCATGACCCCTTTTCCAAGATGTTTTTCCATTGTTTGGTGGGTATTTCTGATGTCTCGTCACTGCCTTAGTTCAAACATGACACTTTAATTCTGCATTTTATTTCTTCTGACCAACAAGCCATTTCTCAACGATTTTACATTTTTTGTGTGTTTTTTCTTGTTTGCTTGTTTGTTTTTGCTGTTTTTGGTTTGTTTCCATTTCATTTTATTTCATTGTTTTCATCATGATGACTGCACTACTCTTTAACTCCATCCCCTGTCCCCCCCCCCCCCCCCCCCACCGCCTTCCCTCTGGTAGCCATCAGTTTGTTCTCAACAGTTCATCTTTTTTTTGTTTGTTTGTTAATTTTTAAACATTTATTTATTTATTTACTTTGAGAGAGAAAGACAGAGACAGAGAGACAGAGAGAGGACACATGGGGGAGAGGCAGAGAGAGGGAGACAGAGGATAAGAAGCAGACTGGGTGCTGTGAGCACAGAGCCCAACATGGGGCTCACCCAAGAACCGTGAGATTATGACCTGAGCTGAAACCAAGGGTTGGTTGCTTAACCAACCAAACCATCCAGGCACCCCCATCTTATTTTTTTTTTCTGAAATAGATTTCACCATTTCCCTTTTCAACCAGTTTCAAATTCTTGGATAAATCCTAGCAATTAGCTCATCTTCCAAAGTCAGATATACCACATCTTGTTAAATCTACTGTCACATGTCCTGCATGCACTGATCTTCCCATGGCTGTCTGGGGATTGCTGCAATAGTCCTCAAAATTCATCTTCCCTCTGTAGTCTTATTCTCCTCTAATGTTTCCTGTTATCACTGCCAAGTAATATTTTAAAAACATTTGTTTAAACAATCAAATATAATGCTTTAAAAAATTAAATGCTTACCAACTATCTAGAGGACGAACTCAAACTTTGTAGCAGGTTTTCAGTGAGCTGGGAAACCTAGACATTATTGAACTTTTCCACCAGATGTTATTTGACTACAGAAATTTTCTGCTTCAGATAAGTTTGTTTATTCTCATTGTATTTGTTTGTTTATTTCATTGTTTATTTATACCATGAACCTAATAATGCTGTTCTATTCACCATCTTCTCCAAATATACTATGCTAAAGTTAATTTAAAACATTTTAAAATAGTGCGTGTTTTATAATGTTTTATCTGTATTTTGGAGTAAATTGATCACAACTTTTGTATTTATAGCACTTATTTTTTATTAAAAAATTTTTTTTAATGTTTGTTTATTTTTGAGAGAGAGACAGTGTGAATGGGGGAGGGGCAGAGAGAGAGGGAGACACAGAATCTGAAGTGGACTCCAGGCTCTGAGCTGTCCGCACAGAGCCTGACACGACGCTGGAACCAGAAACTGCTAGATCTTGACCTGAACCAAAGTTGACTGAACCACCCAGGGGCCCCCGTATTTATGGTCTTTCTGGCAAAAGATACACATTCTTCTCTTTCTAGTGTTTTATTCATTTTCTTCTCTTTATTTTTAAAAGTGTTTTATAACTTATGAACATTGAAATGCATTATGAACTGAATGTTTGTGCATCCCCCAAATTTATATGTTGAAATTCTAATCCCTGAGGTGGTGGTATAGAAGGTGAGTCCTTTAAGAGGAGATTAGTTCACTAGGGAGGAGCCCTCATGAAAGGGATTAGTGCCCTTGTAAAAGTGGCCTGAGAAACCTTCCTAGTCCTTTAAACCAGGTGAAGATACAACCAGAAGATTGACCTGGAAGAGCCTCACCCCACTCTCTGAAATCCTGATCTCAGGTTTCCAGCTTCCAGGCCTGTGATCATTTTATTATAGCAGTCCAAACACCAAGACATGTGTCCACAGAGATTGGCTAGCAAAACAAATCCTAAAATAATAAAAAGAATAATACACGTAGAACATGTAGGCATACCACTCAAATATACAGCACTTTTTTTTTCTATTTAGAGATCAACAGTATAATTCACTCTATTAATAGAATAAAGAGGAAAAATTATGTAATCATCTCAATCATTACGGAACTGGCACCTGGCAAAATTCAACATTGCATTATGATCAAACTTTCAGAAAAAAAAAAAGAGAAAAATTTCCGCGATTTAGTAAAGGGCATCTGTGAAAAACATTGAGCTAATGTCATACACAGTAGTGAAAATCTTCATGCTTTCCTTTAGAATCTGGAACAAGGCAAGGATTACTGCTTTCATTATTCTATTCAGCATTTTACTGACTTTCCAGGTAGTGCAATAAGAAAAGAAAAGATAAAATACATAATGATTGGAAAGGAAAACATAAAAATGTATTTATTCACAGAAAACAACGTTGTAGATTAAAAATATCATGAATAATTTACAAAAAAGAAACTAGAATCAACAAGTGAAGTCTGCAGTATCACAGTTAAAAATCAATGTACAAAAATACATTGTGTTTCTAGTACTATCAATGAACAAATGGAAAAGGATTTAAAATAAAGACAAAACAAGACCATTTATAGTAGTACCCAAATACTAAATACTAAAAGGTAAGAAAATATTTTCAAGATCTCTATACTGAATTATTTCATTTCATGTGTTTTTAAAAACAGGCAAAATTAATTTCTATGCATGTTTTCCTTTCATTGAAATGCTGATGTTTAGGACCTTTGTCACCATATTTTTACAATATTTTGAATCCATTTTTAAAATTAATCCTGTCAAGGAATGATTTAGATATTGCTAGGCAAGTCTAGATTGGACCTATTTTTAAAGTCCACTATCTTTATTTCCATCTCTATCTCTATCTAAATCTACTATATATATATGTACACACACACACACACACACACACACAATCTGTTTTCATTTGCTAAATGACTAAATTAAACAATCCTAAAATATATTTGCTCTGTTGTAATTATTGGTGTCATGAAATATCTATTTTAAATAGCTAGAGTTTCTCTAAGTAATTAAACAGCATGATATTATTTATTATCAGTGTGGACTCAACCATTAAAAACTACAATTCCAAACTCACATTCTAATAGAATTAGTTTTTATGCTCCTCATTTTTATTATATTTAAATTACATTCAAAAAGTAATCAACCAACTGTTATAAACTGCATACTGATTATAGTAGTCTATTTTAAATCCTCGGTGTATAGTCTAATTGTGTTTTGTGACTATATGATTAATTAACATACGAGGCATGTTTTGTAATTTCTTTAGTTTATATAAGTATTTCAGAAATTGAGGGGCGCCTGGGTGGCGCAGTCGGTTAAGCGTCCGACTTCAGCCAGGTCACGATCTCGCGCTCCGTGAGTTCGAGCCCCGCGTCGGGCTCTGGGCTGATGGCTCAGAGCCTGGAGCCTGTTTCCGATTCTGTGTCTCCCTCTCTCTCTGCCCCTCCCCCGTTCATGCTCTGTCTCTCTCTGTCCCAAAAATAAATAAACGTTGAAAAAAAAATTTAAAAAAAAAGAAATTGAGGCAAAATCAACTATTTTACCTCAAATGATTGCTTAATATCTCTCTCTGATTTTAATAACTTGAGTTCAGAGGTCAAAGACAATACAAGTAAATCTTTGCAGACAACTGATATTCTTGCAACATTTTATGTTTCTTTGACCTTGCCTTTGGCAATTTATATACCTGTTCATCTAACAGTTTTATCAGCAATATCATCTGCCCTTCATTATGGTGTTGACATTCTTGCCCACATTCTGAATTTTATCATTACCAGCAGCAATTGCCTATCTTCCAAAGTCATGAATTAACCACCCCCTTGCCCTGCCAACCACATTTTCTGATTCTTACATCTTACTTACTCAAAGAGATCCTCAATTGAGACTCCACTTTTAAGACCACACTGGAGTCCACAGTGATGGAGTGGAGGTAAATCCATGATGTTATGGGTTAATGGAGACTGAATGGGGTCAGGGGAGGACACACGCAGAGCAGAGCAGCAGCCCAGCAAAGCTCTAGTGGGGTAAGGAGAGCATTTCTATGAGGAGGCCACCCTGTACACTCAGTACAGGGTGTTGAAGCCTAGGCAGGGTATATGAGGGGAGTCTCAATGAGATGAGGACAATGTGCATACAGGGTGTAGCAAAAGTCCTATGTAGGTACTGGAGCCAAGCAATATAAAAGATTAATATTCACTCTAGTTTTCTCCATTACCTATTTGTCTCTCTCTCCTCTGGAGGTAACAAACTTGGCTCCCAGTTTCTTCAAGATATGTACATATTTCACCAATTTCCTGGTGTGAAATCAAGCTCCCGTAGTGAGCAAAGGAAAGAGGGGGTTTATAAAAGATTGAGAAAATGGAGGAAACTAGAATGATTAATTGAGGTCTTATGTTGTAGATATTGACACCAGTTCATAGCTTCACAGTAATGAAATTATAGAGCTTGAATATCAACGTCTTTACATTTCATTTATCATGACATGAGCCACGACAGGTGAAATGAACAATTATATGTAGGCAGAGCCCAAAATCTTACTTGGAAGTCCTATGTATTGACATACAGGAATAGAGAGTGTACACACAAGATTCATGGTGATCCAGAGGCAGGATGACAAAGCCTGGGATAGGATGGAGTGAGGAGGAGAGCATGCAGAAAGGGTATGGAGAGACTCAGTAAAGTATTGGAGCTGAGCAGACCTTTAATTATAATATTAAGCAATCTTACCAAGTGCAAAATTATTTTTAACAGCTTTTTAGAGACATACCATCGTATGTCTTTACCACCGTAAAATGTATAATTTAATGGATTTCTGGTATGTTCACAGAATTGGGGAACTGGCACAACTATCTAATTCTGGAATATTTTCCTCACCCCAAAAAGAAACTCTCTACCCACTAGCAGTCACTCCCATCCTTGCTCCCTCCTGACCAGCAGTCCTAGGCTACCACTAATCTGTTTTATGTCTCTGTGTGTTTGCCTATTGTAGGCATGTCAAAAGATACAGGAGACTACTTGGAAGGATTCCCATTGACCACATTTTGGACAACTTGAATATCAAAATAAATAACAGTAGTAACGGATTTTAAGCCATTGACAGGACTGGTTACATTTACTGCAGTGCCTAGTATAAAATGAAAATTCAAGGGCTCTTCTCTCAAGGCTGGTAAAAAGTGCCATTAAAGGTGTTAAAATATAAAGCTCTTTCCACGTAAGTATTTTATTACTTATACACATAATAGGAATAATGTTTCTAACTTGTAGCATTGTAACATAGACTTACCAATTCTAAGAAAATATTATTTTGCCATCATAATTTCACTTAATATAATAAATAATATGGCTTTATTAAGGTACTTTCTTGATCATAAGAGTTTTCTGAGTCACTTTTCTGCAAATAAATTTATTTGTCAAAATTTAGATTTTTAGCCATTTCATTTTTCAGTCAATATTATTGAAGGCAATATAACTTACTCTTGGCAAATACAACATTGCAAATAATTTTTGATTATTTTTCGTTTTGAGAAAGATCAAGATTTTTTGTTGATGCAATGTTAATAGTCTGCTAAAAGTATTTCAAAGTTTACATATTTATTTTGAAACAGGGAGAGAACAAGCAGAGGAGGGGAATAGAGGGAGGGAGAGAGAATCCCAAGCAGGCTCTCTTGAAGAGCCAAGACAGGGCTCGATCTCACCAACCATGAGATCATCACTTGAGCCCAAAATCAAGAGTCAGACACTTAACCCACTGAGCAACCCAGGCGCCCAGCTAAGAGTATTTTATAAGCTGTGAAAACATTGGAAAAATTTCTGATACATTAGTTAGAAATATAACTTTTAATACATCTAGATTCCAAAAGGAATAAATTTTCTAAAAACACTTAACTTTCTATCCAGATTAACTTTGTGCAAATCTGTCTTTAATTTAATTTTTTTGTTTTTTATTTTTAATTTAAAAAATTTTAAATGTTTATTCATTTTGAGAGAGACAGAGAGAGAGAGGATGCCTGCACAAGCAGGGAAGAGGCAGAGAGAGAGGGAGAGAGAAAATCCCAAGCATGTGCTGTCAGTGCAGAGCTCAATTTGGGGCTCGAATTCACAAATCATGAGATCATGACCTGAGCCAAGTCATGAGATCATGACTCTGAGCCACAAGAGTCAGATGTTTAACCAACTGGGCCACCCAGATGCCCCTGAATTTAACTTTAAATCAAACACATCAAACTTTATACAAACACCTTCTAATGTTTCCTCTAGCATTTCCTGTAATTTGTAAAGATCATGAGAAACCAAAACTGGCTTTGTGATTTGTACTTAATTCAAAAATCCTAGGGCGCCTGTGTGGCTCAGTCGGTTAAGCGTCTGACTTCAGCCAGGTCACGATCTCGCGGTCCATGAGTTCGAGCCCCGCGTCAGGCTGTGGGCTGATGGCTCAGAGCCTGGAGCCTGTTTCCGATTCTGTGTCTCCCTCTCTCTCTGCCCCTCCCCCGTTCATGCTCTGTCTCTCTCTGTCCCAAAAATAAATAAAAGAACGTTGAAAAAAAAATTTATATAAAAAAAAAATCCTGTTTATACCATGTCTTCAATTACAAGAAAAATTAATTTAAAAATTTATTTTCCCCATTAATTACTGATTCATCCAAGTTTCATATGATTTTTTTATTGAATGGAATAATTTTATTTATTTATTTATTTTATAATTTATAAACAAATATTTATTTATTTTCCAAGTTTTTATTTAAATTCTAGTTAGTTAACATATAGCATAATACTAGTCTCAGGAGTAGAATTTAGTGATGACTGTGATGGTTTTTAAATTCTGCTGTGTTGTGGCAGTTTTCAAAAGCAAAGATTCTATACCCTGAAGAATTCTAATAACTCCCTCTTACGCTTATTGCAATGTTCACGTTTATGCTTTTATTTTGTATAATTTACTGATAAAGTTTACTGCCCAAATTTCTAATATGATGTGTGATATATTTTTTAAAAAATTGACTATTGCTGCCAAACTAGATGGGCTTTACTTTCATACTGTTTATTTTTTTCCAGTTATAAAGATAATCTATTATCATGGAAAGCATGGAGCATACAAAAAAAAAATCACAAAGAAAAGACATTTTCACAATTTTTTTTTCCCATATAGAACCACTGCTAACTTTTTCAGTGGATCCTATTAGGTGAAATTTCATATTTTACTTGGTATTTATACCCTGTGCATTTTCTCACATCATTAGGTATTGTCTGAAAGCATGTCCTTAATAACTGTACAATATGCCATTAAGTGGTTTTGCATCATTTATAGTCACTTCATTTTGGTTTCTTATATAATTTTGCATAATGTGGGAAAAGAAAGCTCTTCTAATTCAAGTTTTTGAGTATCCCTTCATCCATTTATTTATTACTCTATTGCCCCAAATTCTTTTCTTCAGTGGTTATAGTAGGCAGAATTCTAAGATGCCCCAGAAGATTTCCATCCCATGATACACATGTCCTCCCCTTGAATTTGAGTAGGACCAATCAATATGATAGAATATCATTAATTAGTTGACTTTGAGTTAATCAATGGGAGATTACCCCAATCAGCCTGACCTTAAAAAAAAGGCAAAACATGAGATGTGCTCTCCCACAGGTCTAGAAAACGAAAACTGCCATATTTGGAAAGGAGATGGCATGTGTTGAGGAACTCAGAAGGGCCTCTAGTTGCCCAAAGTGGTTCCTAGATAAGAGCTACAAAGAAAATAACCACAAGGAAATGAATTCTGCCAACAACCCTTGAGCTTGGAAGAGGATGCTGATAAGAATGTGTCCCCAGGCACTATCTTGATTCCAGGCTGGTATGACACTGAGCAGATATCTCAGCTAACGCACACCCAGAGTTCTGACTCATGGAAATTGTGAGGTAATAAATTTTTGTTCTTTTAAGCAAAGGCTCTGGTAATTTGTTATGCAACTCTATAGAATGAGTATAGGTTTTAAAACTGTTAATTAAAACTGTCGGTAAATATGTTTAATGGAAGTTCAGATGGATTACATTTTCTTTCTGGGACACGAGCCTGTGGGGGCTCTTGCGTGGCTCAGTCGGTTAAGCCTTAGACTCTGGACAGCTCAGGTCATGATCTCACTGTTCCGTTGAGTGAGTTTGAGCCCCAACTAGGCTCTGCGTTGGCAGTGTGGAGCCTGCTTGGGATTCTCTCTCTCTCCCTCTCTCCCTGCCACTCCCAAGCTCTGTCTCTTTATTTTTCAGAGTAAATAAATAAAATTAAAACAAACAAACAAACACCCATAGCCTGTTTTGAACCATCCTGCAGAATCGGGTGTGGTCACATGTACCTGTCAACTATATTGGAACTTCATTTTTCTCTGAAGGTAATGAACACAATTCTACTATAGTTAGAAAACAATCTTCACTTTTACTGTTTAATACTCTTTATCCCTATACTTTTGTTTCCAACTAAATATCAAATCTATTTTTTTGATTCCTAGTAAAAGGTAAAATGATATTCAGCTATAACAGAAATGATCCAATATACTTATAGTGAAGGCTAAAAAAGCTAGGAAAAAATAAAAAGGTCATGCTCATAAAGGCTTTCTAGAAATCCTGGTTTCTTCTTACTTCAACTGATTTGTCTTACCTCTTATTCAACTGATTTATGATGCCTGATTATCTGGCTTCCTTTGTAAGATATTCTCATTTTAATGACCCTTCTAAAAGATATTCTTCTTCTATAATGGTGGCTTTAACCTTTATTTTTAGTCTTTTGGCCTATATAGTTTTAATTAGTTTCAGCCAAGAGCATCTTATTGGCATCATATGAACAATTGGGGAGGGAGGTGAGGAAAACTTTACTTTCCATTATTTTAAAGTTGATACCTATTGATATTAATAACTTCTAACAAAATTCTAAAAAAAATTCTTTCATCTCTAGTCTACTATATTAGTTGTTTTTTCTCAGACCTGATTATCCATTTCCCAAAATCTTCAGTGGTAAGTAAAATTCTAGAGACTTAAGTGATAAATGTTTCTCATGTTTTCACTTCCATCATGGCTTATATTGCAAATTATGTTAATCTCTAGGAATATCTTATTTTTTAGTTGCTCTCATGAGCATAGATACTTTTCAGATTAGTTTTTTTCACTGCATTTAACTTCCCTTCACTTCTTTTCATGGTTTGATAGCTCATTTCTTTTTATTGCTAAATAGTATTCTATTTTCTGAGTGTACCATAGTTTATTTACTAATTCATGGTTGATTTATCTCTTTTGGTTGGACATTTTGGTTTCTTCCACATTTTGGCAATTATGAATAAAACTTCTATAAACATCTGTGTGCATTTCTGTGTAGGTATAAATTTTCAATTCCTTTGGGTAAATACCAAGAAGTAAAGTTGCTAGATTGTGTGGTAAGAGTATGTGTAGTTTTGCGAGAAACCACCAAACTGTCTTCAAAGTGGCTGTATCACTTTGCATTCCCACCAGCAATAAATGGGAACTCTTGTTACTCCATATTCTCACTGGCATTTGGTGTTGTCAGTGTTTCAGATTTTGGCCACTTTTAGGTGTGCAGTGGTATCTCGTTGTTTTAATTTGCATTTTCCTGAGGTCATAGGATGTGAAACATCTTTTCATATGCTTGGTTGCCATCTGTATATCTTCCTTGGTGAGATGACTATTAAGGCCTTTGGCTTATGTATTAATTGAGTTGTTTGTGTTCTTATTATTGAGTTTTACAAGTTTTTTTGTATATTATGGGTAACAGTCCTTCAACGGATGTGTCTTTTGCAAATACTTTATCCCAGTCTGTGGCTTGTCTCTCAGTCTCTTGACAGTGACTTTCTCAGAATGAAATTTTTAATTTTGATAAAGTCCAGCTTATCCATTATTTCTTTCATGAATTGTGACTTTAGCATTGCATTTAAAAAGTGGCTGCCACACCCTAGGTCATCTAGATTTTCTAAAAAAAGCAAAAGTAGACAGTAAGATCAATGGTTGCTGGGGACTAAGTGGGAGGGAAGGATGAATAGGTGGAGAGCAGAGGATTTTTAGGGAGTTAAACTATTTATATCACATTATGATGGTGATGTAAACCATTATATAGTTGTCCCAATCCACAGAATGTATAACACCAGGAGTAAAATCTAATGTAAGCTATGAACTCTGGGTGTTAATGGTATGTCAATGTAGGTATAGCAATTGTAAAAAATATACCACTCAGGTGGAGGATGCTGATTATGCAAGAAGCTATGCATGTATGGGGGCAGGAGGTATATGGGAAATCTCTTACCTCTTCTCAATTTTGCTTTGAACCTGAAACTACTCTAAAAAATAAAGTATATTAAAAATTATAAAATCATTTGTCATTAACACTTTGTACTCTAAACCTATGTGATATATCATAACAAATATCTTTTCCGATATATACAACAAATCTTATCTTGATATTAACTTTTATGCTTTGATCATATTTGAATAGATCAAACACATTCATCAAGCATTCTTCCTCTGATAATTTTTTTTGATGTTTATTTATTTTTGAGAGAGAGAGAGAGAGAGAGAATGGGGGAGGCGCAGAGGAGGAGGAGACAGAATTCAAAGCAGGCTCTAGGCTCTGAGCTGTCAACACAGAACCTGACACGGGGGCTTGAGCTCACGAACTGCAAGATCATGGCCTGAGCCAAAGTCGGATGCTCCAGTGACCGAGCCACCATGGTCCCTCTCTTCCTGAGATATATTGGAGATAATTAAGATATAATCTAGTTCTTTCCTTAATGCTATGCTACAAGATCACTTTTTACTAATTTTCCACAGTATTTATTTCTTCATTTTTTCCTATCTAAATCTTTCAGATACTGTTTAGCCTAACAATTATTAATTTTCATATGAAATTAAATCTCTCTACATTTCTCAAAAGAAATTTGTTGTGGATGTGTTTACTAACATAAAACTCTGCAAGGGAAGTGAATAGAATTATTTACATATACACACATGCATGTACAACTGAATACAAGTTTTTAAAAATGGCAAAACAGAGTAATGTCTGTAACCTAGTTGACATTAAACCAAATACCAATGTCGGTTTCCTAGTCTTTTTTTTTTTTTAAAGTTTATTTACTTATTTTGAGAGAGAGAGGTGGGGAGGGGCAGAGAGAGAGAGAGAGAGAATCCTAAGCAGGCTCTGCCTTGTCAGCACAGAACCCGACACGTGACTCCATCCCAGGAAATGTGAGACTTTAAGTGGAGCTGAGATCAAAAGTCAGGCGCTTAACTGACTGAGCCACCCAGGTGCCCCAGTTTCCTAGCTCTGATATTGTATTAGTTACATGTTGTCAAAGCGGGAATCTGAGTGAAGCGTACAAAGGTATCTTTGTATTATTTTTTCAAATTCCTTTGAATGTATAATTACCTCACAATAAAAAGTAAATAAGTAGTTTAAGCATGTAAGACATGCTCAATATTGGAATAAATATAGCACTGTTAGTCTATTTTCTTACGTGAGAAGATAAATTTAAAAATTCTACCTTCAGCAAAGAATACGTGTTCATTCATGGTTTCATTCATTTTAACTACAAACTTTAAATATACATATATGGGTGTAAACTTTCAAAGCCATAGAAATTGACCTTTTTAAATACAGGGAGATTTTGAGATGAAAAGTATTGTAAAAGCAAAGTAATGTTTACAAACATAACCTCTTTCCATTAAAAGTAAATAGGGCTTTAATTAAATATAATGCTAGCAAAATTAATCAATATGCTAATCAACTGACAGGAATACACTGAAATTTGCTCTTTCTTTTGTATTTATCTAGCAGAAACCGTGTTTTAATTAGCTAACAAGATGCATCTTATCAATGTTTAAAAAGAATATTAATAATATATTAATACCTCACTACATAAAGAGACCTTCTGAGTTCCTAGATTACTGATTATATAGTTTATGGTTGAACATTAATGAGCTATCTTTTTTCTTAATGTCCAAGTTTCTCCCTAGATAGAAGTCCTGTTCTCAAGGAGACATATTTATTCTTTCGGGTCATCAGCGTGCCATTTAGCGCATCATTAGTTTAATAGAGAAAGTCTGCTCTGGTGTACCAAATGCTATCCCAGAGGCCAAAAGTTGTTTAATCTAACAAATTTAACGGTAGTCTGGAATCTTGAGAAAATGATGCTGAATTCAGAAGTGAGTTAGCCAAAATTTGTGTTAAAACTTTCATTGGGAATAAAACCAGGAAGGGTCTCAAAGGAAATCTATCACTGCTTATAGTTCATGGGTCTTGGAAGAGACTAGTAGCCTAATATGGAATAGAAGTGTGACGTTGGGAAGGGGAATTGACAACTTTTCGGGGACAGTATAGTATAATGTTAGAACATATGCTCTTTCAATGTATCACCTAATCAGAAAGCTCAGCTGTGTATATTTGGAGTGATATTAGTGAGAGTATTTACTTTTTTTTATAGTTATTTTAAAGATTAAATTCTACCTTATTACACGATTCTGCTATTCTTGCTACCTTGCTCTTTACTTACTTTCTTCTGTGCTATACACAGGGTATTCATTATATTCTTTTATAATTTCCAAATTTTTTAACTATTAATATTTAATATTAGCAGTTGATCTACTCATGCAACAAATATTGAATATCTATTATTTTTTAAACACACTATTTTACAATAGGTACACAGCAATCAATTGAACACAGCTGCTTTCTTCAAATAAACTGTTTCAACTGGAAAGTCAGTAATATTAAAGTATGAGTATTTATTGTATGGTAATCCCAGTGCTAAACATTTTTTTAACGTTTATTTTTGAGAGAGAAAGAGAGAGACAGAACATGAGAGTGGGAGGGGCAGAGTGACAGGGAGACACAGAATCCAAAGCAGGCTCCAGGCTCTGAGCTTGTCAGCACAGAGCCCAATGTGGGACTTGAACCCACAAACTGTGAGATCATGACCTGAACTGAAGTCCAATGCTTAACTGACTGAGCCACCCAGGGGCCCATAAATACTTTTTTTCTTACCTTAATTAATTTGTATCATATTTCTACTTTGTGTGCATTGATACCCAACAATCAAATTAAACCAGGAAAAAAGCAGTAAAATAGTTATGTTTCATGATGCTTGCAAAAGTAAGGAGATGGCTCCCTTATGAAACCATGAAGTGTCTTAGTAAGAAGGTATTTGAAGGAGGACATTTTATTTTGTATTTAATGTTTATTTTGTGATTATTTATTTTGAGAGAGAGAGAGAGACAGAAGGAGAGTGGAGGAGGGACAGAGAGGGAGAGGGAGAGAGAAAATCTCAAGCAGACTCTGGGTTGTCAGCACAGAGCCTGATGCAAGACTCATTCCTGAACTGTGAGATCATGACTTGAGCCTAAATCAAGAGTCAGAGGCTTAACTGACTGAGCCACCCAGGTGCCCTTGAAGGAGGACACTTTAAAATTTGGTCTTGTGTAAGATGATTTTAGGAAAGGATCAAAGAATTGAGGGTTACTCTGGATTGGTACAGTTGAGAAGGAAGATAATTCTATGATTGAGTATCTTACAAAAAACTTGTTGAGGAAACTGGAATAATGGCAGGAGGCCAAAGTTCCAATTGGTAAAGAAGTAAAGTAACTCAAATTATCCAGGAAAAGCATGTTTGATGATTCTTACAGTTTGCACAGCAGGATTATTTTTAATCTATTCTCAGGCATGATTAAGTATTGGTCCAGTACTGGACTCTCTTCATGGCTGTCAAAAAAGATACCTTATCTGAGCCTAGTGATCCGTGAGAATGATTAGGTTCATTAGAAGTACACCAGGATGGGGGCGCCTGGGTGGCTCAGTCGGTTGAGCGGCCAACTTCGGCTCAGGTCATGATCTCGCGGTCCTTGAGTTCGAGCCCCGCGTCGGGCTCTGTGCTGACAGCTCAGAGCCTGGAGCCTGTTTCAGATTCTGTGTCTCCTTCTCTCTGACCCTCTTCCGTTCATGCTCTGTCTCTCTCTGTCTCAAAAATAAATAAACTTAAAAAAAAAAAAAAGGTACAACAAGACCTAACTGCTTTTCTCATTCTCAGTGTGCTATTAATATCCTAATAGTTTTAAGTTAGGAAGCTAAAGCCTAAAGAAGTAACTGAAATATAACTCTACAAGCAATAGGATGAAGTGCATGTTGGTTTTCATGTGTGGAAGGTATCAAATTTTAAAATAATTATATATATCCAGAAAAGTTATAAATTTGTTATACTAGACTTATAAAATGGCATATATATCTAGAACTTCAAAATGCATGAGACAATAACTGATAGATTTCATAGAAGAAATAGAAAAATTCAGTTATATTTGGAGGTTTTGATTATTTTTCTACCAGTAACTGACAGGACACATAGGGAAAGAAAATAGTAAGTACATAAATATCCTGAACTGCAATATCAATGAACTTCATCTACTTTACATTTGCAAAACACTCCAACCAACTACAACAAAATACACATTCTTTCCAGGATCATATGAAACATATACTAAAGCAGACCCTAAGCAGGGCCAAAACCAAACGTTCACAATTGTAGCATGATCTGAGATATTAGATAGAGATATAGACTAATAAGTGCAGAAATATATGTTACAGAAATATATGTATACAGGGGTTTCATATATATATGTATATAACAGACAAAACTAGGAATTATATATAATATATAAATAAGCATAAAGCAATATATACATAGCATATATATAAAGCATATATATATTATATATATATTTAATATGTATATATTTTTTTCTAGCTTTGTCTATTGAATGGGACATGAAACGACACCCCATTCGCTATAATCACATCTAGTAGCCAGATCTTGGTTTCTAATACTATCCTTCGGGGGGGAAAAAAAAAACAGTCTTGATTCTAGGACTTGGGGAGAGGAAATATAAAATAAACCTGGATCATTTTGTACTACCTTTTTGTAAGGGCAAAACAAACAAGAGAACAAACAAATGATATCATGTCAAAAGGACATAGGGGCAGCATGAAAGAGCTTCTACTGGATTAAGCAGCAACAACTTGAATAAACAAACAAAGTGTTGCCTTATAAACCAAAGAATGAAATAAATGCCAGCGAGTCCACGTGATATAAATAAATGATTAAGTAAATAAACAAAAGGGTGAAAGCACAAATCTTCCTGACGGAATAATTCTAATTAATTATCGCTGCTAGTAAAACCCATTGATGAATGCTGACATTAGTGTACAAAAATTTAAGGAAACACAAGGATTTGCAGACTTTCAAAGTATTTTCTCCCAAATATGTATTAATTACTATAATAGATTTAATATATACCTACAAATTCCTCAAGACTCCTTGAAGAGGTAGAGCTTAATTATCCTTCTCTTGAGTATGAGCTGCCTTAGTGACTTGTTTCTAATGAATGGAGTATGGCATGAGAAAAAAAAATTAATTTTACATTGGAGAAACCTGACAGTTCCTTAATCAAAAGATCAAAATCTTCATTATCAGTAATAAGTCATGCTGGTAATATGTACTCTCTGATATATGAGAAAGATATCCTTGTTTTTAAAGTTTATTTATTCTGAGAGACACAGGGACAGAAAGAGAGAGAGAGAGAGAGAGAGAGAGAGAGAGAGAGAGAAACTCCAAGCAGGCTCCACACTGTCAGCACACAGCCACACACAAGGCTGGAACTCACAGTGAGATCATGGCCTGGGCCGAAACCAAGAGCTGGATGCTTAACCCATTCAGGAACTCTGAGAAAGATATTCTTCCTAAAAATTTATAATCCCCATCTAATAATGAAATGTACTATAAACCCAAATTGAGGGACTACATACTTGATGAGTATTTTGCTAAGTATTAATGGTTAGACTATTTTTGAAGGTGAATCTATTTGGTCTTGTTTCATGTAATTTTTCTGTGGATTGAAACTTTGTAATCAATTTAGAGTTCTTTAGACACAGTTTTCACAAAGCAGTTTGGGTCTCACTGACACTCCCAGTGGCAAATTAGAATGTACACCCCCAAAACACATAGCACTATTCCTAACGCAAAGTCTGGTAAAACATCCATGTTGAACCATCTCATTTTATTTCTGATGATGCTTTTTTAAAAATTTTATCGTTTATTTTAATCGTGACATAATTAATGTACCATATTGTGTAATTTTAGGTGTGCACTATAGTGATTCCTTTTTGATCCTCCAGGAAATGGCCTGATTGACCAGTTCTTTAATTTGACCAACCTGGGAGCTCCAATCGTGCTTTCTTCAGGCAAGTGGCCAAGAGGGCGTTTTTGTCTCATTATATTCTTTCTTCCCCACCTTGGACTACTTAGCAATGGACTCTCAAGATATATCTAGTTTTTTATATATGTGGTAGTATCTGTCAACTAAGAAAATTCAATAGAGTTGGGACCCTGAGGTCTTTTTGAACAGACATTTAATGTGAAGTTTCTGAGTGACAAGTTATAACTCCACAGTGTTGTGCGGATGACAACACGCTCCGCTAGCCAGTGGTGACAGCACTGACATGTTTTGTTTCGTTTTGTTTTTAGAAAGACCTCTGAGATGTCTTTCCATAATTCTAAAGGGCTTTGAGTGCCTTCCAATACTGGCTAAGCTGCTAGAAGAACCACTCACTTTTTTGCCTTTCCTGCCTTTGCTGACAACGTGGAAGCTTAGTTTCTGAAGGAGCACCAACATATATGACTAAAATCCTCACGCACTTAGGGAGTCGCTAGTAAATTTAACTCCGAGGGAAAGGACCACACTGGTTGCTCTGGTGGTCTGGGTGGAGTGCCATTTGGTAGCATTTCAGAGGTCAGTGTGCAGAATCAGAGTGCACCTAAGTTAGCCATTCCTAGAAAACTTGAGATGGGGAAAGTTCAAGAAGGGAGTGTCTAATGGGATTACTCTAGTGTAGTCTGGTCTACTCGAGGTGTCTAGTGTGATTACTCTTAGGAGAAGTCACCAAGAGAGGATGTCCTTCTACCTCCTCTTGCTGGGAGCAGACTTTGGGATAGCAGAGGCTGTTACCTATACCAGTAATACAGCAGAAAAGAGGGGAACGAATGTTTATTGATACCACAAGAATCAATAGAAGCCCAGAGATTTGCAAGGGATTGCAAGACTGGGCAGAAAATAAACCATATCTTCAAAGATTTATCAGACATTTAGGTGAAACTGGAGCATAAAGAGATTATTATAGTCAAGTGGCTGTCTTTTTTTTTTTTTTTAAGTAGGCTCCACACCCAGCATAGAGCCCAAAATGTCAAGCAACTACTTTCTTTTTGTTAACATTATTATTATTGTTATTATTTTATTTTAGAGACAGTGCACAGCAGGAGAGAGGGGCAGAGGGAGAGAGAGAGAATCCTAAGCAGGCTCCATGCTCAGCACAGACTCGATCCTGCAACCTTGGGATCGTGACCTGAGCCCAAATCAAGAGTCAGACACGTCAACTGACCAAGCCACCCAGGAGACCCTAAAGAGATGATTGTAATCTATTTTGTGATATGACAAAGCTAGATCAGGAGTGCTATGGGAGACTAGAAGTAAAGTACACTACCTACCATCCTGGGGAAGTGCTGGGGTTTGCATTAAAGAAGCACTTCTGAATGACTGTCCTGAGAAGGAGGGCAACATGAGCACGAGTACAGAACTGAAACAGCATGCTGTGTGGATAGAGAATTCTAAGCCATTCTGATCAGCAGAACCAGGAAGTTTAAGACTGAGAGCAGCAGACAATGATGTTGGAGAGCTGGGCAGTTCTGATCAGGAGAGATGTTTTCTGTCATCCAATTGGAACAAACGCTTTACTTAGCATCATATTATCATATAAAACTGATTCATAATTTATTTCAACCCCAAGCATAACTGATTTTTATTATATTTCCTAAGGTCTGATATCGCCAGTAAGGGAAGTAAGGAGTTTATTTATAATATAATTACTTGATCTTATATCTACATTTTTTTCTTATTATCTTCAGCATTTTTCACTATATATGTCAGGAACTAAAGGGAATTAAATAACTGTTGATTTCCTAAAATGAACCTGAAAATGTTTCCCAAATTCAAGTCTATTTGCCCTGCTTATTTGGTACTATTAAACTAACACAATTTTTGTGACCAGACTGCTTCCTGAAAATAATTTGTCAGTGATGTGCTTAGAAATCTGGATACTTGTGAAATTTTGACACAACTGAGCGCCAAATATGCCAACTTTTCAGTGTATAAAATGTATTGGAATATTATATGTGTCAGTTGATTGCCTTTCTGGAAAAAGATTGAAAATGAAGTGTTAGGAAAAAAGAAGAGAGTGCTTATATCACCACTACACATTTGGCATGCTCACTGTTTTTCTTTTTATTCTTCAAATTTTATGGTTTTCAAAAAGTGGGAAAATGTGAAAAGAATAATCTTTGAGGAATTCAGAGTAATAAATATGCATGAGCATTTTTCCAATTATTGTGGAAATTGCTTTTTGTAATTTATTTCTGATTTTGTATTAAGGTGTTATAATTACCAGATTACATGTGAGTAAGCTGGATCTACATAGATGTTTTCCCCTGTCAGCTGGGAAATATAAAATAAGCATAGTGAGTAGAATATATCCAGTATAATCTGTGGTAAAATACAGTATGCATTAAGTGTAAATAAAATAAATATTCCCCAAAATATAAAACTCATTTATCTTTTGGCTTTTGCAGAACTGAATTTAGTTTGTACTGTACTTCTGTGTTTTCTCATGCGGGACTTCTTTAGCTCCAAGAAAGAGGACAAAACAAGTTAGGTTAACTTCAGAAGGGGAATCATTGGAATGAGAAATGGGACCCATTGTCATAAATGGCAGTGAGGCTCTTGGAAAGGCTGACTTCAGGAACTAGCAAGTCATGAGGAACCAAGAATATTGCTCTCTTTTCTCACTCCTTATCTCATTCTTGGTCTCCATCATTATCTCTGCCTCTCAATATCTGGAGTAGTAAGATTTCTTTCTCTGTTTCTCTCTTCTGCTTTATTCTTCTGTTTCAGCTGTCTTTCTTTGGACCTGATCCAGCCTTCCTTCTACAAGACTTTATAACTCACAGGCTTGATAGAGAAACATCAGATGCCAGCTTCAAATTTCAGGGAGAGACTCTAATTAGCACACCTGAGCAGGACAATTACCCACGGTTCTGGGGCATGGCCATATGGAATTGGAAAGGAGGTTCCTTTAAAAAAATCCAGGGCCCTTGAGAAGGAGGGGTGGGAGTGGGAACAAAATGAATGGAGGAGAAACATTTGTCATTTCTAGTGATGGAATATTTTGTGGGATTCTACATGAAGAAAGTAAGGTTGAAGAGGAATTTTATTTTTGTTGAAGCTGAAAATGTTTTTTTTTCTCTAGAATTTTCAACGTATATATTTTATAAACCAGATGAACACCCTGTGATCTCCCAACAGATGAGTTTGCATTATAATATCAGGAATGCCATTGGGCATGATAGAAAGATCAAACCATTTAGGATACTATAGGCCTGTATTTGAATATTGACTTTAATTTACCAGGGTTTGAATATGGAAAATGTTATTTAACCTTCTCTGTGCTTATGCTTCCTAGTTTATAAAAATGAGAGAAATTAAACCTATCTCATAGGATTTATGTATTGATTAAATAAAGTGCCCTACCTCTATTACTATACTAGTTGTACATTTATCAAGTGATACTAAGTGCTTGACTCTCTTAGCTTTGCATATATGGACATATTTAATCCAGTAAGTAATACAATATGGTTATGGGTCTAGCATATGATATCTATTGCATTAATGAAAGCTGTAGTCAGTTATGATTTACCTTTGGTGATTAGTCTGTTTCTAAAATCTGTTTAAAAGAATAGTGAAATTTTGAGAAGAAATGAAATTACTGTAAATCACTATATACACTTACCTATTAAAATGCATCTATTGTTTGGAGATATGTACTCCCCTAGAGTTAAGATGTTCCTGTTCACCCATCCAGTATGTAGCCAAGTAATTAAAAGATAAAACATCAACCAAAAATATAAAGTATTTAACTTTAAGCAAAAGTGAATATTTTATTAATGAGGAAGAAATGCAGATTATAAAATAAGTTGAATTTTAATAGAATAGAATAAAATATCACTATATTAAACATAATAGGTGGATATTTTTCACCCTTATGTATTTTGAAAACTATAAAAACAAAAATTCAAATAATCTTTGTATTTCCAGAAAACAATGACACATAAATCTATTAAAAATTGATGTAGGAAACACAAATAAACTTCTGAAACATAGAAGCCTTTTAGTGGAAATTCTCTGATAGAAAAGTAAATATGATATATCTTCTGCATGGTGGGCTAAATGCATACAATTCATACTGCATGAGATTTGAAGCAATTAAAGTACGGTAGGTCCTATTTGTCACTTATTCATTCCTAAAATGCCATTTACCCTGACTACCTAGGGTGGAGACTGTGATGGATTTTAAGACAAATTTTCTTTCTGAGTTACAGAATGATGCAAGAGGGATGCATTCCTTCCCCACCTGGCACATTTGCATTTTACTAGGGAATGTGGTTGTGTGAGAGCATGGTGACACCAGGAGCAACACTAACAAAACAATGAGCCTGCATACAAAATGACCCATATTAAAGACAGGCAATGGTGGGGTAGGGTTTGGGAAGGGGAGAAGTAAATAAAGGCTTTAGCAGGTCCTTAGGTAGTCAATGGAAGGCTTGAAAATGCTTGAAAGAGCTTTGGTCCATAATCATTGTGTTGAGACATTAAAACAGCCATGAAAAGACTACTGTCTTCTCCTTATGTGAAATGGTTAAATCTTTAAATCTTTTTTGTTTGAACCTTTGTTAGTAACTGTTTTAAACACCATCTCCTCATCCCAGCGGTGTGGGAAAGATACCTACCCTAGGTTATGGAGACGGCTGAACATAGGACAGCCAACTCTGGACAGATGAAATCAACAGCAATGAATTAGTCACATAATCACAGACTGGGTAGAGGGACACTGAATGCCATGAAGAGCTAAAAGGGGGTTGCACTTGGGAACAGATACTGGCTGCTCAATCAGGGGCTAATGGTGAACAATCGGGGGCTAATGGTGGCATGCTCTGCAGTACCAAGAGGATGAGGTGCTCCCCTGGTTCACAAGGAAACTGTGACTGGTTTGTTTGAATAATCTATGAACTAAAACTTGCCACACAGGGATGAGCAGGATCTATATTTGGTGCATTTGGTTAGGCAGTTATTTGGCTAGGGGAATTGCCCAGCTGGATCACAGTGAGGAGAGGAACTTGTGGTAAGGCCATCAAGCTGTATGAAATATCAAACCTTATTTTAAGGTCTTTCTTCTCAGTCACATTTAGTTGTTTACAACGGAAAGTGTCCTAACTGATAAAATACTTGATGAAGGGACTATTCAGTGCTCAGCTTGATTGGGATACATACGAACCTGGCTTTGAAAGTTCCAGCCATGAGTACATCAAGATAGCATTTGATGGAGAAGACACTGGCAGGGATAACCCATATTAGTATTTTTGGCCACCAATACCTGGGTGGCTCAGTTGGTTAACTTGACCCGCTCTTGGTTTTGGCTCAGGTCATGATCTCATGGTTCATGAATTCAAGCCCTGCATCAGGCTCTCTGCTCTCAGCACTGAACCTACTTTGGATCCTCTGTCTCTCTCTCTCTGCCCCTCCCCTGCTTGTGCTCTCTCTCTCTCTCTCTCTCTCTGTCTCTCTCTAACTAAATAACTTAAAAAAAATTTCAAAAGATCATCTGTTCAGTTATAAAGATAGGTTAAATAAGCTTAGTTTAAATATTTGATGAAAAAGGAAACTACTAAGTAGACAAAAAGTCTTTTTTTAAACAAAAATTATACTTTCACCATTTTTATACTTCTGGATGATATCTGTAGTTTGGAAAAATGTGTTTGTAAATATTTGACATATGTAAAACTAAATAAATTTATAGGAAATTGGTTTTTATTTCATTTTTACTAGCTTTATTTGGCCAGAATTCAGATTATATATTATACGCTCTCTTCCACCCCTCTGTTACACAAATTCCTTGAAAAGTTAATTATGGAATAATTATGGTAAGCTGTTTGGGGTACATGTTTCTCCCCACTACATCCTTCTAGGATTTCCCATCTGCAGTCTTTCCCCTTATCTTCCAGTTTCTAGTAAAAAACCTAAAAATCGATCCCACATTATGTCAGTGGCTCTGTCTCTGCATCTCTACCTGTCTGTATTACCTTCTGACATCATGCACGTATCTAAACTGGAAACCTCACCCAGAAACTAAAAAACTTTGCCTGCCTTTGATAATACTGAGAGCCCTGACTTGCACTTTTACTCATGTCCCATTGCACAGTCTCAACTGCCACTCAGATCAATACCTCATTCGTATATATACCATGACCATTCCAGGCTTCAATTCTTAATTTTCTGGCTAACTCTTCTTCCCCCTACCCCCACCCCCCATTTTCTTTACAACTGGCTGATAAGACTATGTAATTAGATCAACTGAATTATGGTAGTTTCATCCTGATCCAGTGACCTACGGTGGGCCACAAGGAGACAAGAATACAATGCAGCTGAATTCCACACACTGGTTTTAGCTAGCAAATTCTTGAAAAAATACTTTCATTATTAATTTTGCTAAAGAGATTTGACCGAATAATTGGAAAGACATAACTAAGTAAAAAATTATTCATACAATATACACAGTTTAGTGACTTCCAATATCTTGTGTAGGAGTATATTAAATTTCTGCTAATACTTCAAAACTCATTATTTCAAATGGACATGCCAATTTTGAATTTACATGCAAATAGAAAAAAGGAAATGCAAGTAACCATTAATGTTGGTTGGGCAGTCCTACATATAATCAGTTTAAATACATGATTAAAAAAAAATATTTTGGCTTCAAAAGTCAGATGTCAGGGGCACCTGGTTTGCTATCGGTAGAACAAGTGACTGTGGATCTTGGGGTAGTGAGGTCAAACCCCACGTTGGATGCAGAGCTTACTTTTTAAAAAGTTAAATTTCGAAGCACCTGGGTGGCTCAGTTGGTTGAGCATCTGAATTAGGCTCAGGTCATGATCTCAAGATTTGTGCCTTAGAGCCACACATTGGGCTCGCTGCTGTGAGCAGAGAGCCCACTTCGGATCCTTTGTTTCTCCCTCTCTCTGCCTCTTCCCAGTTCCTGTACTCTCTCTCAAAAATAAACATTAAAAAAAGGCAAATTTCAGCAGATATGTTTAAATTCAGAATGTTCAAATAAGATACACTTATTGTGTTTTATACTATAGTTAAAGTTTTGACTTCTGATGAAGGATTTAGTTTTTTTTTCTGAGAATTACTCAAAAATATTCTCAAAGATTGAAGTAAAAAAAAAAAAAAAAACAATATACAAGTTTTTATTCCCAGGCCATCATGTAGAATTATTTATAAATTTTATGTGACATTACTAGTAAATGATTTTAATCTTTCATTAGCAAATGCAAGTAGACCAGTAGACATTGGGCTGATATTTTAAACTGTTTTGACTTTCAGTCAATATTTCAGACATAGAATATTGGATGAAACAAGATACCAAAACATTATAGAATATTCTAGTTTTGTGGGGGCCTCATAGATATGGAAGCAAAGACATTTTGAAAAATAAATTCCTGCCCCCCCTAAAAAAAAACTTTACAAAATGCAAAGATGATATAGCAACATGGTGCCTGATTCTCTGCTAAGCATACATATGCTCCTTCTCACTGGGTCACTGTTTGGTCTAGACTTTAGACCAACTGCTAGCACAGATTGTGGGAGGAGAAGGCTGAGAAGCCTGTGGTGCAAGTCAGTCAACTGTGTGCAACTGGGAAAGAATGACTTACTCAGTTCCTAGGACAGTGTTCACTAAATAACAGCGACTTAGTGTAGTTATGTAATTATACAGAATTTGATAAGAAAGTGCCAGAGCATGATCCATTATGTAGACAGGAAATAAGGAGTCCTAAGACAGGTTAGATGAAAAGGTTCTGATTCTTTGTTAAGTTTATATGTCTGCAAACGGAAAGATTTCAGTACTTTCAGTAGACATATGTGGGGCATTCTATAGGCCAGAAGAGAGAAACTTGCAAGAATTAGAGAGAATATTCCTGCCTACTCTAGCCAGAAAGGCTGGACTTCAGACTCTCGTTTTTAAAGGTACTGGGCTGCGAGCACTGGAATTAAGAAACAGGACACAACTCTAGTCCTAAGTTTTGAATGAGCACAAGGCATGTGGGTACTATGTTGGGGCTCAAGTTTACCCGAGACTTGTGGGGTCAAGGAGAATTCAGACAAACCCATTTGGGACTCTGGATCCTGAATCTAAAGCTCTCAATCTACATTTCTGCTAGAAAGAAGGGCTGACACTGCAGGCTTTCTTTGTAAATATTCAATCAATCCTCAAGGCAAGAACAAAACAAAAAAGAGAGAGTTTTGGGAGAGAGGGTGCCCAGTGTCAGAGTAAGCAGCACAGAGACCAGAAATATGCTCTATCTACTCTAATACTCTAAGTTTGGTGTATACCTCTAAATGCTTTGTGAGTTACTCCAGAACATAATCACTTTTACTATTGTATATCTTCAAGAGGATTTCAAGAATACTTTTTCATAACTTATATACTTTTATCATTAAACTAGCCTTTGGAGCTAATATTATCACCCTCCTTTAAAAATGAAAATGGGGATGCCTGGGTGGCTCAGTTAAGCGACCAACTTCGGCTCAGGTCATGATCTCACAGTTTGTGAGTTCAAGCCCCGTGTCTGGCTCTATGCTGACAGCTCAGAGCCTGGGTCTCTCTCTCTCTCTCTGACTCTCCCCTGCTCACGCTCTGTCTGTCTGTCTCTCTCTCAAAAATAAATAAACATTAAAAAAAAATTAAAATGAAGCTTAAATAAAATAGATAACTTAGAGAACTGGTAAAACACAGATGTAGGAAAATAGAACCTTAGTTTCAAACCTCCTGGTCATGGATAGGTCTATACCACTGGAGTTTCTTAAGACACTACTTCATGTGTTGCTAACATTATTAACATGTTCAGTGGACAGTAAGTTAAATGAATGACCTCCTAATTTTACCATGACTAGTAGTCTCTAAAATAACTGTATTTGCTTTATACTATGTATCTCCTAAAGATATTAGCGTATATGGCATTGGCATGGCATTGGTCTCATGAACACCAAAATAATCTTAATTTTATTTATATGATTTCCCCTTAGGTTTCCATGACCTTACTATTGAATTTAAGGTAATAGTTATAACAGATATAGATAAATAAATACGGGTAGATTTAAAAAAGTATATGTATATAGCAAAAGAGAGAGAGAGATGGAGAGAGAGACAGAAGCAAAAAGTGATTTAGACATTATCTGAAGATTTTTAAAAGATCAATCAATTTAATTATTAGATGCCCAATTCTTAATAGTAGTAAACAGAATTCAGGCATGCCTAGCTAGTTAAGCATATTGGCTAAAGCCAAAGGAATCACTAAGAGAAATATTTCATTACTTTTTAATCATTATGCTTTTGTTTCATATATTTTGTCTTGGCTTTGGTTTCTTTTGTTATTACCCAAAGAATAATTTTGAAGAAAAATGTTTTGGTTCAAATGCGCGTTTTTAGAGATATTGTGGTTTTGAGTATTTTCATATCAAATATACTTTAAATTCTGCAGTGGTTTCATTTCTCTTGGGCACTTACCTTGAGATGGAATTCTGATTTATATGGTATGTGTATACGAAATGGCAGAATTGTTTTCCAAAATGGCTGTATCATTTGGACATCTACCAGCAATGTTTGAGAAATCCAGGAGAAGTCCAAATATTTTCACTAGTTTTTGTTCAGAAATATGAACCCACATTATTGAGTACCATTTGTGGACATCTTTACAATGAAGTGTTAAAAGCACAGCCTGCTAGTGGTGATCTGATTAATGAAGCAATAAAGCCAGCAAAACTCATGTGGCATTTACAGATAGAACATAAATGAATTCAAAAGCAAAACAATTCATTGAAAGAGCATTGAATTAAAAAAAACATAGAAGCAAATAAGCACATGTTGCATACATAACACATAAACATACCTGTTTTGCTTGTTTCCAGTAAGTGGCACACACACACACACACACACACACACACTTTTTTCATTAGTGATTCGTTCTGGAAATATTTAGTGCATCTTCTATATTCTAACGATAAGGAAAACGAATTCATAGGATAAATACACACCTTGTCAATGCAAACATATTGCTAACATGACAAATCCTTCAGTAGAAGTGGCTTAAACCTGATAGCGACATGAGGAAATATCTTAAAAAAAAAAAAACAACTCTGATCCATATGAAATTATGAAGGATTACATTGACAACAATGTTTCTTGGACTTTGAAGTGTTTTTTGGAGTATACTCTGATGGCACCGATGTGATGACTGGGAAACATTTTGGAGTACTTAGCCAGAAAAAAGAGTGTATGCCAGACTGTATGTCAACACACTAGTTTCTTCACTGTAATAGCTTGGCTTAACCAGACACTGTGTTTTGTGATGTATGTTCATGTGTGGAATTAAAGACTGCAAACTGCTGGTGTTATTTTGTGTTGATGTAAATGGTTATTAAAAGGGATGTCTCTCACAAGAATATTTGATCTACAAAATGAACTCTTTGTGTTTCTTCAAGAGCAGGAGTAAGTTTAATCTCAAATTTTTTAAGATGAGAAACAGACGTCAAGTTATTTACGCTGTTTTTAATGATCTTAATATTTCAAAGCAAGGAAGGAAGGCTTTATGAAAACATATAATACTAGAACGCAGATTTTCCACACATTGTCACAAAAAGCTCCATAATTTATTACAATTACCTGTAGACAGGGTGAATACTGATATTGAACATTTGTAAAATTTGTTACTGATCATCTTATGAATTAATGTGTTGAACTTGCTTTTTGGTCAAAAGAGCACTCACTCATGAAACGCATGGATTTAGAATCCATTTCATTCTTTAGAAGATAGTTTGAACTTAAATGTAAATTCAGGGGGTAAATAGTTGAAACTTGCTACTTACAAAAGGTTGAAGATAAAGCTTGAGAATCTATTATCACTTGCATCATTTGATATGAAAATTAAACATGAATATGAGAAGTTGCTGATATTACACTAAAATCTCTTCTTCCTTTTCTATCAACATATCTCTGTGAGATTCATTTCTCTAGTGGGAGTGTCATTAAAATAGTCATTCAAATAGTTTAGAAATGTTACCCCTATAAATGCCATGTTATCAATCCAACCTAGATTAAATAAAGCAATAAGCCAAATGATATATGTATGATATATATGATACATATGTGTAGGTATCAATATCTGAAGTCGTTTTATGCATCAATATCATTTGATGTATCAATATCTAATCAAATGATATTGATGCATAAAACAACTTGAGGTATTGATACATATACATCTTATATGGGAGCTGCCATTTCATTCATAACTCTCTATTCTCTCTTCTGCTCTCCTCTCCTTTCTGTTTTTCTTTTTCTTTTCCATTTTTTTTCTTATAAGCCTTTGCTGCAGTCCTGAAATTGCCTCAAATGTCTCTTGCTTCTCTCCTTGGACACAAAACTCCATTAAGTAGCTTCTTCAGACAATTCCTCTACATGTTTATTTATTTATTTACTATTTATCATAATAAATTTATAAATGTATGATGAAACGAAAACATGCCATGAGTGGAAGAGCAATTTTCAATATTCAGATCGTCAAAGATACCAAATTACACTACAAGAGAAGTCTTATTATCTATAGTGACATAAAGGCATGTGTTAGTTATCTATCACTGTGCAAAAAAAAAAAAAAAATTATCATAGATGTGGAGGCTTAAAACAAAACATCCCAATTATCTCTAAGCTTTGTGGCTCAGGAATTTGGGACAGCTTAGCTGGATCCTCTCACTTCAAAGCATCTCACAAGGCTTCATCAAGGTGTGACCCATGGCTCAGGTCCATCTGAAGCTTCAACTGGGGAAGAGTCTGCTTCCGATTCAATACTTTGCAGGTTGTTGAAATGAGGGCCCCATTCTTTGAGGAATGTTGGCTGGAAACATCCTTGGTTCCTTTAGTGTGGGCCACTCCAATGTGGCAGCTTGCTTCATCAAATTCAGCAAGGAAGAGAGTCTGCTAGCAAGATGGAAGTCATGGTCTTATGCAGTTTAAACATGGAAGTAACATCTCATTACCTTTGCTGTATTTCATTCATTAGAAGCAAGTCACTTGGCCAGCCCACACTCAAGGGTATGGGACTGTGCATGTGTGTGAATGACAGGAATAAAAGATCACTGGGGGCCATCTTTGCTTCTCACAAATCTATCTTTTCATGAAGGCCTGGAAAACTCTAAGGTAGGAGTCAACAGATTATCAAGAAAAAGTTGGTTCTGGAAGAATTATGAGGTTAATGCTTTAAAGATATGCTTAAGAAACAACTTATGCTGTGAGGCTCCTTCCAGTATGCTACATAGACTATTTTCTCTAAGACTAAAACTGAGTGACTACCTTTTGTTACAATTCAGTAAAATTGAAATGTAGGGATGGGATATGAGTGCTTAGTTTTCCATCTTAAATGAGAGACTTTAGAGATTTTTTTTTCCAGTTAAATGTATTTCTTGTGCTTGCAAAAGTCATTGCAAGGAAGCTAAATATCAATTTTAGAATTATTGTCAAATTCATATATTAAGTTTCCTAACAGTATTTTCCTTATATGATAAGAGGATCTCCATTTATGTAAATTTTGTCTTTTACTTTATTCATATATGCACAGATCCCTTGTAATTTTTTATCATAATCTTATCTTTCCACTGCATTTATGAATAAAATTTTCTTCAGTATATTCTCTAGTTAAATACCATTCATCTATAGGTAAATGATTGACTTTATTCAATGTGATGGTGTTTGGTAATTATAACAATCTTTGAATTCTTTATTTGTGGCTTATAGGTTATTATCACCAAAGACTCATGCTTATTTATCTTCTATTTCTTATTTTATTAATTGGAACTTTAAATTAAAAGTATTATTTGTGAAAATTGGCATTTTCACTATTATAGGAATGACATCTCAACTTAAATGTAGAATATTCTTCTCATTAAGAATAATTTATTTAGCAAATAATACTTGAAGTCATTTCACTATTGTAAAACAGATAGGTTCAGTGATATTCACATAAGTATTCAGGTAATTCTTAGCCCAGCTAGCTATCTCCCAATAACTCCTGGAATCCTGAAGTTATTTGATAAAATACAGAGGCAAATGGATGTGCCAAGAAATAAGGATCTAGCCTATGAAGTAAACAGTAATAAGATCCATTTCTCAGTTGTATCCTATTAATCAGTAGACATTCTTGTCAATTGCTAAATTAAGCTCACATTTTATTTAGAAGCTTTCTGGGGGTCAAATCTGTGATTTCATTAACTTTGGGAGAGAAATATTTAGATCCTTCCGTTGAAGCTGTCATTTTACTAGAATCCTTCTTGTTATGAACTGTTTATAATTTGAAATTATATATATGATTATTTGTATACATGCCTTACCTCCTGTAAGAGATCCTACACTTCTTGCAAACTCAGTCCCAAAGTGAGAAAAAAAGTTTTCTGCACACAATTGGTGCTCAATAAAAGTTGGTGGAAAGAATAATGAAATGAATGTAATACAATGATTTCAGGTTATTGCACTGATGACTATTTAAGCCTAGAGTTTCAGTTTAGACCTACATTATGTTTAACCAACCATGTTTTGCCCTCCTTAACTGAGAAAATGCATTAACCTTTCTTCTCATTCCATAAACCTGGTACTTAATAGCACATTTCTGGCTTTGTAAACAGTAGGATTAGATTGTCATTTGAATGAGTTCCAAGTTTTCTTGTGCTAAGTAAGTACGACAACTTTGAATACACTCTTATATTTCTGATTCATTCACACCAGAGTGATGCAACTTGGCAAGTAGTAATTTCTATAGCAATAAACAAAACGAGAATTCAGAAGTCTAAAATGCACACATTGATGAAAGTGACTCTTTTTTTAAATTCATACAGGTTCATTTTCTCAGTTAGAAAATATATTCCAGGAATTTGGTTTGGCTCTTACAATAAACTTCATTTTGATATCATTAAAACTGAGAAATATTTTGTCATGTATTTCACAGAAAAATGCATGCATGTTTAGTTGTGACTTGGGATAAATATGTTGTAGACATCCTTTGGCCTTTATTCTACTTATAGCATTTTGCCTTTATTCTAATTTGACCTTTATTTAAGGTGTAAATGGAATTTTTATGAATTCCATCTTATATACTTATAACTTTTTATAAATGATTCTTTATCTAGTAGTTGCTTAAATTCTATGTAAAAATATAATCACAGAAATAAATATATTACAAATATAGTACAGTCAAAATGACAAGAATGCTCATACATCAACATATAACCTTATGTTTAAATTGAAGCTGTATTTAAATCCAGTAACAGAAGAGCTGTAGACATTTGTACTGGTTAACTTTGGTCAAATTAGTTACGTCCTTTCTAAAGTTTCCAAGGACTTATGCATGTATTTACTTGTGATGACACTGCACATTGAAAAACTTTGAAAAGAAAAACTTGTCGGAAACGTTTGGGGTTGAGTGCTTATGAATAAGGTTTGAATATCTGTAAGTGTAGTACGTTTTAGAAAGCCAACTTACTCATTACTGTGTGTGGATTCATTCGTTAATGCGTATTCATTGAACCCTTCTTGAACTCCAGCCATTTGTGAAGCGTGTGGCGATGTCATCAACATCTTAAGCAGAATGAGACAGAAGAGTAAAAGGGAGGTGGAGGCAGCTGATATAGCTGACAGTAAGTTTTGAGCTGGATTATGTGACACATATAGCAGGTGACATCCAGCAGGCAGCATGCCCCTGCTGTCAGAAGCTCTGCTTTTGAATCAGGCTGACCATGGATAAATTCCTGAGTTGCCATCTACTGGCCGTGTTGCACAATGACTATTTACTTAATGTCATTGAGATAGAATCAAATGTGGGACTATTTTGTTAAGGGAACTATGTGGAAGAGAAAGTGGTAAGAGAATCTAAGGAAGGCTGGGAGAGTTGTCAGACAGCATGCACGTATGATTCCAAGAAAAGGAGTAGACACCCTAAGTATCTAAGGAATGTTTAGCTGGGTCCTTGCACCGGCTTAGAGTCAAGTCAGAGGAGTTCTCTGTTTTCCCAGGAAGAAGGCTGCCTTAAGTATCCCTGCCATGTCTAGTCATTGAGAAGGAGACTATGGGAAGCCTGACCATGATGGACTTCATATTGCAGCAGTGGGGCCTTTGGTTAATTAGCTGAAGGTCTGCAAGGATAGTTTCCTATGATGACCCCACACTTAGAAGAGGTGGGTTGGATGGATTCAAGTGAGGGCCGATTACTCAGGGGCTATTTAGGAGAAGGAAAATGTTCCTACAAATGGCCTACATTTTACAGATCCCAGAAAGGTATTGTACTCGTTCATTTTAGACTCAGTATTCAATTATTTTCTGTTTGAACCAAAGACAATCCTATTTCCGGTACATCACACGTCATTTCCAAAGACTCCCTTATAGTTTCATAACATGTTGAGGTTTAGGAAAGTATTTATATTATTTATTTTTTCTATTTGAACTTCATAAAATCTATGAAGTTAATGGTAGACAAGAGGAGACTGAGAATCAGTGAGCAGTTTGGGGGGTCATTGGAAGATCTAGCACACCAGAGATTTGCCTTAACTCCAAGCCTGATGGTGTTTCAAGTAGCTAGCTCATTCTTATCTAGTGGATTCAGTACTCCAGAAATGCACAAGACAAAGACCAGGTTTTAAAGATCCTCCAACCAAAGGTTGTAATATCAGTTGAGCTGGTGATGGGGCAAAGGAGAGAGAAGAGTCAAAGACAGTTTTCAAATCTGTGTGGTTGGCAAGAATGGACCACAAATAAGATAAAAGTAAATAGTTATGCCCCTCAATGGGGTCAATTTGTAAACTCATTATTTATTTAGAGGAGGATTTTGTTGAAGCCTGCAGGAAGTAGTCCTTTTAAGCGCATTTGTTATGGGAGCAAAAATAGAGCAGGTGTGCAGATGAACTCTTCCTAGGATTTCAGAGATTGTTACTTCATGTTTGAAAACCAGGGTAATCAAACAAAATATGTTCCTATTGTTATACAAATGTGTCATTTCAGCACATCTTACATCAGCTTTGGAAACTGTAAAAACAATGTAGCTGTTCACAACCTTACCAGACTCTTGTGGGAAATAAATTCTATAGGATACAAATTTAGCTACAAGCGGATACATATTTATTTGCACATGATAAAAATGGCAGAGAAAAAACTCATTTAAAGCTCTTTTACTATGAGTTTCTTTTTACTGGGTGGAAAGAGAACTGTATTTAGGCTATCAAAGGAGTAGACACTATTTAACCATACCAGAGATACTGAAATAGGTCATGGCGCAGAGACTTTCTTATGACTGCTATCAAGCTGACAAGCACATACAGGGTTTGCAAATAAATGTCATTTTGGTTTCACATTTTCAATTATGGAAAAAACAGTAGGAAAGCTAATTTGGGACATTTTAAACTTTCTTTTGAGGTTTTACAAATATGTTGTCCTCCCTCAATCTGAACTGAATGAATTAAATAATAAAACACATAAACTCACACATTGCTTTTTTCCATGGATGTTCTTGCCAGCTGTTGTGACTTTATTGAGTAATACATTATCAGTGTGATGGTGTATTTGTGATGATGAATCGCACTGTTACATAATTAGAGCAATTGTGTCCTGATGATATATTAGCTAAATAACCCAGTAGCAAGCAGAAGAAAATTATTTCAGAAATTCTGGTTCTACATGATTATTTTTTAAGTACATTGCATATGCCATTTAAATAGGTTGTGTTACAACAACTCAACAAAAAATGTTTTAAGCCAATGCTTCCATTTTACAGTTGGGAATAATTCAGGCATTGTGAAGAAAAAAAAAAGGTGGGGGTTTAGTCCTTGGTTAACCACATTTCTAATTTTTTGAACCTGGATAATAATTGTGAAACTCAGTTTTTCCACCTGTATAATGGAGGTAATAATAGTTATCTCAGGGAGTTACTGCAAGGGCATGGTGAGTTTAGGTGCAGGGGAGGTTTTTGTAAAACATGATTCAAAGCAACATAAGGTAGAGCTTTGGGTTATGGCATCGTTTTATATCTGGCTCTTGAACCTGCCAGCTGTGTTACCTTAGACAAGTTAACTCCTCTGTGCCTCAGTTCCTTCATCTATAAAAAAAAATGACTACTGGAGATGCTATGAGATTTAGTAAAAAAAAAAAAAAATCTGTGAATTTCTTAGAATAAGGCCTGTTCAATATAAATATTTGTTAAATAATCATTTTTATAAATGTTTATTTATTCTGAGAGAGAAAGAGAAAGAGAGAAAGACAGCATAAGGGGGAGAGGAGCAGAGAGAGAGAAAGAGAGAGAGAATCCCAAGCAGGCTCCATTCTGCCAGCACTGAGCCTGATGTGGGGCTTGAATACCATGAACCGTGAAATCATGACCTGAGCCAAAATCAAGAGTCCGATGCCCAATCGACTGAGCCACCCAGGCACCCCAAATAAATAAATTATTTTAAGATAGTACCTCACAGTACCTTGGTTACTGTGATGGTTAATTTTATGTGTCAACTTGACTGGGCCATGGGTTGCTCAGATACTGGTTCACTCATCATCCTGGGTGTTTGTTTGAAGGGGATTTTTTTGGATGAGTTTAACATTTATTTGTTTATTAACTTTTTTTATTTGAGTATAGCTGACATACAATGCTACATTAGTTTCAGGTGTACAACATAGTTCTTCAACTTTTCTACCAATAGATTAAGTAAAACAGATCACTCTCCCTAGTGTGGGTGGGCCTCATGCAAGAATTTGAAAAGTTGGAAGCCTGAATAGAACAAAAAGCTGACCATCATCTGAATAACAAAGAACTCCTCCTGCCTGACTGCCTTTGAGACAGAATTTGTTTCTTTTTCCAGTCTTTGAACCATAACCAGCAGTGGTTTTTCCTGGGTCTTGAGCCTGCCAGCATTTGGATGGGAACTATACCATCAACTCTCCTGTGTGTCCAGCTAGCCAATTGCAGATCTTAGGGTTTGTCAACCTGCATAACCACATGAGCTAATTCTTTATAAGAAATCTTTTATGTATATGTATATGTATATGTATATGTATATGTATATGTATATGTTATGTATATATGTCTAAATATAGCTATTCTATTGCTTCTGTTCCTCTGGAGAACCCTAATATAGTTGCATTTGTGTCTCTGACAATCACAATGATAAAGATTTTTCTTTACATAGACTCTTACACTTGTTTATAAATGTGGAAAAATGAACACAAAGCTAAGCTAAATCAACTATACCCCAATAATAACAATATACTACTAATAAAAAGATGAGCTGAATACACATGGTAAGAAAATATGTATTAAAGTTACATTATATAATTCTTCCAAAAATTTTAGAATTCAAATGACTCAAACATAACTTTACAGTTGTTATAGGATCAAATAATTTTTTTAATGTCTATTTATTTTTGAGAGAGATAGCACAAGCAGGGGAGAGGCAGAGAGGGATAGGGAGACAGAGAATCTGAAGCAGGTTCCAGACTCCAAGCTGCAGAACAGAGCCCAATGTGAGGCTTGAACCCATGAACCATGAGATCATGACCTGAGTTGAAGTCAGACGTTTAACTGACTGAGCCACTCAGGTGGCCCAATTTAATAACTTAATTTTCTGGTTGTCATATAGTATCAGAGTAGATTTAAATTTATATAATCTTTTTGCAGTGTCTGCTTGATTTTTGTATCATCTCCAGAGAAGGCCGAATACATAAAATTACTAGGTAAATGTTTCATTTTTTGGTACATTAATAGTGCTGCAGTTAGGTTTTAGTAATTTTTTTTTACTATTTTCCTTTACATTAAAAAAATAAATGACTGAGAATTGTCACAATTTCAGTGCCAATGGGAGCAATTTTGTCATATATAGAAAAACAATTCATTAATGATGTAATTCGTTTGAGCAGCAGCATTTCTGCTTTAGATGGAAGAAACTAATTACTAATACAGCTGATTCTTACTACTTTTGGTAGTTATGTTCTATAAAGTCCTCATTAACAATCGATTTGTAAATAGTGAACCATTGCTCCTAGGGGAAATGGAAGTTTATGTTCCTCTGAGTTTCTGGTCTGAGCATTTTCATCAATCAATGCATAACCTTGTTTTCTGTGTGTTTCTGTTTAAAGTCACCCACCTTTTTAGCTATACAGGATTGCTTCATTAACATTAAACTCACTACCAACAGCAGCACTCTAACTCCTGTCTGAACTGAGCTTCTCTATAAAGGTATTACAGTTTTCTTGCTCTTAGGAACACTAGACAGCACTTCAGCCACTCCATGTGACAGACATTTTAAACAACAAAATCATTTACAAAAACCACAAAATAGTGAAAAGTATGGCACTAAATAGACCACAAAAAGGATACTTGTTTGTCATGTGAGAGTTGAAACAAGAAAGCAGAGCAGTGACTTGTTTGAACTCAAATAGGTTTATGTGGATCAGGGGACTCAAGTTTTTCACTACTCTGTTAATGTCTGTGAAGGTGATGCAAACGTTTATCTGGGGGTTGAAAACAAATTTTAGCAAATGAACAAATTTGCAAATGCATAATCCATGAGTAAAGAGGATCAATGGTATTTCTACATTTGAAGTATTCTCAGTACTTCAATATTTCAATTAGTAATTTGTTTTGTTAGCTACAGAGTTCTTGTTACATTCATAGAACATGAATTTGAGAGAAAATTATTTGAAAGTGTGCTCTCAAGTAAGAAAACTGAAAAATCTGTAACATAGTTCTAGTGGCACAGACACAGATGAATTTCAGTAGGAATAACACATTGCAAAAGTTGCAAGGGGAGTAATTTTGAACAGGTAAAATATAAATTAGATTTAAGACTATAGAGTTATGATTCTGAAAGTAAAATTTAGAGAATTCCAAAACTTGGGCAAATTTTCATGCTTTAGTTAGAATATCTTTATCTGTTCAAAACAAATGGAATTTCATGTCCAAGAACATTTTCAACAAAAACCAGAAATCTAATTTTTCTAGTTCACTATATTAAATAGGCAAACTAAGGGCAGAAATCCATAAGTCTTTTTCATATGCAATTGAAGTGGTCACTTTGATGTCAGTTATAAAAACTCTAGCAACACTCCTCCTTCTCCTCAAGATTGGGTTGAAAAAGGGCTTGAGAACTATTACTAAGTCATGTAATTTTATGTACAGTATCCTTGAAGCAGTAGGCATGGGAGGATGTTTGTACATTAATGACTGCTGAACTGAAAAAAATTGCCCATTATTGAGAAATAATTAATAGTAAGGGTAGAATATTATAAATTCCATAATTAGACACACCTGGCTTCAAAATCCATCACTACTACTGTGAAGGTGAGTGTTTTCAACTCCATTATTGAACTTCACTGAACCTCATTTTCCTCCCAAGTCGTTGGATGTAGAATAGAATGGTGATTACTGCTATTAGTTCTGGTAGCATATTACCTGACTTTGAATCCCAGTTCTACCATCTGGGAACTGTTTGGAAAATTATTGTTTTCTCAAAATGCACCTTTCTCGTCTGTTTAAAGGATGTGATGGTAGAATTGCCTTGCATCAGTATGGATTCAAATACAGAATCTGTTCTATCTTGGGTGAACAGATAAATTTATGCTGAAGACCTTTAGAAATATTGAAAAGGGTGAATAAATAGTCTATGCTTGTCTGAACAAAATGTAATTTACCAGTGGGCCACAGTTCCTACCATGCGGCTAAAGCACCCTGTGGTGCTACGTAATGGCAGGCAATTCACAGAGATGTCAAATGGTAGTTCACATTTTTGAGCCTGAAACAATGACGTGTGTTGGACACCATGAAAACTATTATGTTGTTTTGACCTATTTAATAAATAGAACATATGTGTTAAAGGTTATACTGTATGAACATTAGATGGATTTTAGAGTTTAGATTCCTATGAGCACTGTGAAAAAAATACACAGACACACTAAGGCACTTTGAACCAAAAAAATTTAGAAACTTCTGTCAAACAGCTCACAGAAGCTTTGGGAAGAATGAATATATGGGCTTTACGCTGAGTTTCCAAAATATTTCACAAAGTTCATGTTGTGTAAATGGGCCAGCTACCAGTAGAACTGCTGCTCCCCCCACCCCAAATTGGTAAATTGTTATTACAGCTATTGGCCTGAAAACCTAGTCACCTTGGCTAAATTCCATTTGCCTTGCCTCTCTCCCCACTTGGTTCTAAATTTAAGTTTCACATGAATGTATCTGATTTGTAGGCACTAAATCACATTTATCTCACACTAATTAAAGTTATGTCAAATGAAAAATTTGAATCCTCACTTATACTGGTTCAACGGGCTTACTTCAAGTACTTAATAACCATGAGTCGCTATGGTTTTGGACAGTGCAGAAATAGGATTCTCTCATGACTGCAGACAATGCTGCTTGGTGAAACCATTAGCTGTGTCTGTCACAGTTTTATATGGATCCTTTCCTACTTCCTATCTTTTTTTCCATTTTCTTCCTTTGTTCCACAGCTGGCGTCCGTCTTACTGGAATATTAACCTCCTTGTGACAAGACTTTTACATAAACTTAAATTTCTTTATTTCTGATCCCAATTGCTCAACAATCTGTTTGTTCAGCCTTATATCTGATTCTTTCTGATTTTCTATTACAGTTATAGTTCAAGGTTTCTCAACTTCAGCACTATTGGTATTGTAGGCTGGCTAATTTTTGTTGTGTGTGTATGTGTGGGGGTGCTGTTCTTACATTATTAGGATGTTTAGAAGTACCACTGGATCCCACTAGATCTACCCACTAGATCCTAGTAGCACCTACCCTAAGTTGTGACGACCCAAAATGTTCCCAGCCGTTGCCAATGCCCTCTGGGGGCTGAAAAAAAAAAAAGTGCTGAAATGGAAGGCCCATGCACACTGAGCCTAAGAAATTTTTCTTGGATCAATCATACCCTGAAAAAAAAAAATGCATATTCCAGTTACCAAGGAATAGCTTCTCCCCTATCACTTATCGCTAAATCATCTTTCTTTCCTCTCCTTGCCTCTCCTTTCCCCTTCTCTTTCTCCCTGATGAATTGTGGACATTTCTTATTTTTCGTTTCGGTTCTTTTTTTTTTAAGAAAAGACACACTTTTAGGCTTATATTATTTGCAAAATTGTTGCTTTTGAATTACTGAAACCATGGTGTTCCACACATACATACACATGTGTGTGTGTGCAAAACTACCCCTTGGCTATAGGATCTCAGGAGTTTATTATTTTTAAAATAACTCCCTGTAAGGTTTACTGATATATATATTTTTCCTCTCCAGAACAACCACAGCCCAGAGTCTATAGCAATTTATCAAGATTGGGCAGGCAGTGGAGCCTAGCATTATGCTTGCTTCCTTTCAGCACTAAAAATATATATATATATAATGAGGAAATGAACAAAATTAACAAATACATAAACAGAAAATAATACGAGGCCATCCAGAGGGGAATGTAGTCAGCTTTAGAAAAGTCTGCAGTAGATGACTAGAAGGTGTCTTGGAACAGCGCCAAATGACTTGGTTATGATAAAATGCTCTTCAACTTTGATTACACATTAGAATCACCTGGCAAACTTAGAAATGCTACTCAAACCTGGATTCACTTCCAAGATTCTGATTAAATATATCTGGGTGGAGTCCAGGAATGGATTTTTTTTTCTTTTTAATTTTTAAAAATTTTTTTTCAACGTTTATTTATTTTTGGGACAGAGAGAGACAGAGCATGAACGGGGGAGGGGCAGAGAGAGAGGGAGACACAGAATCGGAAACAGGCTCCAGGCTCTGAGCCATCAGCCCAGAGCCCGACGCGGGGCTCGAACTCACGGACCGTGAGATCGTGACCTGGCTGAAGTCGGACGCTTAACCGACTGCGCCACCCAGGCACCCCGAATGGATTTTTTTTTTAAGCTTCTCAGGTAATTCTAAAATATATCCAGACCTGCTAAAATTTGCAGTATAGAAAATCACAGGGTGTGTGTGTATGCGGCGGGGTGCAGGCAGGAAGAGACAGAGCTCCAAAATATTGATTTTTGTGCTGTAGATTTGTTTCTAATTCAATAGGCTTGGAATACCTGCTTCAAAAATTATAGTTTTTTCAATCCCTCTTATGATTATGTGTTGTCAGGTTTAAGAAGTTCACTCTTAGCAGACAAATGCCATCTAGAATGAAAACTTGCCTCTGTGCCAGGTAATCCCAAAGTGGTCAGGAACTGGATATGTTTTGACTTATGGATGTAGGAATTTGAATGATAGTAGAGCATGACCCTTGGATGTGATAAAAGTAGAGGAGACTCGTTTGGGGACCAGGTTCCAGGGGTAGAACCCAAAGCCAGAAAATAAGGTTGAATTAAGGAAACTGGTAATTGTGTATAGCAAAGGTTCTCAGTGATCATAACAGAGAGAGAAGTCAATGAGGTGGCTATGAAGAATAAGGAAAAAAATGAAAATAAGCATATTGCTAGAGGCAGTACGGTGTATCTGAGGCCAAGCCTTGAACTACTTTGATTCATGGCATCACTTGCTAGTAATCAGATTACTACAGACCTAAGCCTGTAGATGGCTAAATGACTTCAGTTAGGATATTGGGAGTCCTCTAATAAAAGTTGATAGAGTAAGAAACCCTGAAACACTTTTCAGGTTTTGACTTTAATTTCTCATCTATTTTTCAATTTCCAAACAAGATAAAATTTGGGATTTTCTCAGGACCCAGATCACTTTTCATTTTGAAAATACCTTGCTTATAGTATTTTCATTTTTAATGTAAGATTGTTATTATTAGTTCAGGGAAAATTTCTAGATTAATTGAAATTATTCCACATATGAATAAATCATAAGGTATTACCATTTTGGAGCAGTTTTTATTTTAAGTATTCAGGTAGAAGCATTAAGAATCCATCACACTCCAAGTCAATTTTGTGTTTTTAATTCTCCAAAGTAGCAATAGATATTTTCTTCCTTGTAATTGGCTTTAGCTTTATGTATTAGACAGTACATAAAAGATGAGGACAAAAAAAATCATAGAAAGGAGCACTTAACTTACCCTTAATTAGTAGCTAGTTATTAACTAGTGTTTCCATTGAAAGACTTTTAAACAAATCACTGTTATTTTTTATTTATTTTTTTAACATTTATTCATTTTTGAGAGACAGAGAGAGACGGGGCATGAGTAGGGGAGGGGCAGAGAGAGAAGGAGACACAGAATCTGAAGCAGGGTCCAGGCTCTGAACTGTCAGTACAGAGCCCAATGTGGGTCTTGAACTCATGGACTGTGAGGTCTAGACCCGAGCTGAAGTTGGATGCTTCACTGACTGAGCCACCTAGCGCTCCATAAATAAATCATTTTTTTTTTTTTTTGCCACGTAATGAAGCAAACATCTTTATTTTAACTCAAGTTTACAATATGATATTTAACACTTTTACATCAAGGATATATACTTCATATAATAGGACTTCCATGGAGTCTAGAAACCATATACATTTAGATAAAGGGTTTGTTTTTTACTTTTGTTTTTGTTTTTGTTTTGATTACAGGTTGCTTAGATGAGCATTTTGTCAGAAGCCCAGAGTTGAAAATTCTAGTTTTGGTAATTTTTCCCTCTAATCTTTTTTTTTTTTTTTTTAATGTTTATTTGTTTATTTTGAGAGAGAGAGAGAGCACAGGAGGGCACACAAGCAGGGGAGGGGCAGAGAGAGGGAGAGAGAGGGAGGGAGAGAATCTCCAGCAAGTTCTGCCCTATGGACACAGTGCCCAGCTTGGTCATGACTTGATCCAAAACCAAGAGTCAGATGCTTAACCAACTGAGCCACCCAGGTGCCCTTCCCCCTAATCTTTGTTAGCCAAATATGTTTATCCAGACTCTCCGGTTGTTGAATCCACTCACCTTCTCCATGTTCACAGAATTTGCTTTTCATCTTTTTCTGTCCATATTTCCTTAACTTACAGTATTGCACAAACAAAATAATGATTGCTCAAGCCACACTCACTTGTGACTTATATGGCCTCGCGGCCATCTGATTAAAGCGCACTCTATTCAGCTTGCCAAGAGAAAATATATTTGTGTTACTTGACAATTAGTATGAGAGTCCTGTTCTGTTACAAACTCAAGATGTATCCCTCCAGGTGTACATTGCTGTTTGAGGAAAGAACAAAAATAAAATAGTCAGCTATTATAAAAAAAAATCCAGCTCAAAGCGTTACAATGGTAGCCTTTAACAAAAATGCCTTTGGCCTTTACATTTGCTGTTTTCTGTGTCTGAAATTATCTATCAGCTTCTTTTCATGGCGGGGGTTCTTGTCATTCAGGTATCACTCTAAGAAGAACTTCTCAGTTTGTCCTTCTTTGAACACCTAATTTAAATTATATTGCCTTATGATGTTTTCTGCAAACTACTGACATTATCTCATTCTTGCATTTATTTGTTTATATTTTATTTTCTCCATCTACAACTCTGTTCCACCTTAATGAAGAACAAGGATTGGATATGTTTTGTTCACTGCAGTTTGCTAACCATCAAGAAAAATGCCTGACCTCATAAGAGGTATGTGATTTGTTATTTACTGAACGAATGTGAATAAAAGTCTATTACCTAAACTGCCCCAGTTTCAGTTCCCTCAAAATGGTGATAAAGATAATGTCTTTATCACAGGATAGTTGTGAGGCTTCAACAAGATAGCATACCTAGGAAAAATGTTTATTATTATTAATGAGGCTTATGGCAGAGAATATTGTGAAGTGAAAGTTCTACGTGCTCATGGCTAAGAAGTGGCTTTTTATAGAATCATCAGTAAACAACGTCCACTAAGAGTGTTTTTCATCAGAATCACAAGGTCTACTTTTCTTTAGCCCTGACTTACTGAATCTCTGAGAATGGGCCAAAAAAACTCAGTATTTTTTAAAAGAGACATCTGGGCTGTTTTTATGTACAGTAGAGTTTAGGAAGTACTATCTTGTGTACCTTAATGCCTGGACTAATGAATCTTCTAGGAATAAAATACAGTAAAATCTAGTCTGCGAGTGTTCTGCAAGATGAACAAACATTCCTAATAAATTTTAACTTGATAAACGAGGGATGTCTTGCAATGTGAGTAGTACGTGACTCCGAATGCCCCATGATCACAACTGAGCCAATGTTTCTTGAAACTCGCTTTGATATGCAAGTGCTTTGGATCACAAGCATTTTTTTGCAATGAATTATACTTGTGAACCAAGGCTTACTGTACTTTTATGAAGACTTCAGCTCTTTTAAATGGAAAAAGATAGCCTCATAAAGATGAGCTTTGAGGCTTATAACTTCTATTTGTTCTCTCTCAGATGAAAGTAAATCTAACTTAAAACATGTTGAAGTTTGTAAAAATCCCTTGTTTTGAAACTACTTTTTCTGAAACTTTCATTGCTTGGTCTTGCCTCAGGCAGCCTCAAGCCCCTTCTCTGCTCAGATCCAGAATGATGGTTACCTTTTTTAAGGATTCTCCCTATTAACATGGAAAGAAAACAAAACAAAAATCCTCTTGTTAGTCTTTTACACTTGACATTTTTTATTACTCTTTAAGAGAAATGAGCATCTGGGAGTTAACATATACATTTATACCTCATATCTCTATAAAATAAATGGAAAGCTTGGTCTCAAATAAAAGGAACGCTGATAGACAAATCATTTGTTATGTGTGGAGGCTGGTGTAGGGAGTTCTTGTGAAATCAAATCACGACTAAGCCTCAGGCAAATGGAATGTAACCGTTTTTGAGAGAATCTGGAGGGGTTTTGATTGTGTTAGGGGAAGGGAGGTGTAGGCAAGGATTGGAAGGCATGTGACATAAATGGTGATGGGCTAAAAAGGAGTAACTACTGGTGTTGAAGGCCTCTGCTTATTTTTCACATGAATTTCATCCTACGGGTAGAGTTTTGTGTCACATTCCCCTCCCCAAAGCAGTAATTTGGGCAGAGTTTTGAAAGTATATTTTCCTTTTCCCCTCAATTTAACAATATTGCAGTACTATAATTCACTGTCTACCTGCATTGCATCGTTAGAACAAATCTCTAAGCCTCTTATATTATCATATCATTCCGGGTTATGATATCACTGAAATGCTGAAATCTGTGGACTTTATTAATAGAACCATTTGAGATGGAGTCACTGCAGTGCATTGTTTCTTTGTTACCAGGTGGCCAGCCCCTCTGACTGAGGTCTACTTGTGTTTTATTCTGAGCTCAGTGCTTATTCTATTTTTGAAGGAAAAAAAAAATCAAGAAATAGGATCGTTCGTTGCGTTAAAAGCAATATATATTAATTATAACATATGTGGCAACATAAATAATTACATTCAAAATTTTATTTAATAAGACTTGGATATGCAAACATTAACTTTACAGCTTTGTATTATTTGTATCTTTTTGTGTGTCTGATCTGTGATGCATTTGATGCATAAAAATCACATATATTATTATCAGGACACCTGGTGGCTCAGTTGGTTAAGCATCTGACTCTTGCTTTCAGCTCAGGTCATGGTTTCACAGCCATGGGATCCAGCCCCATGTGGGCTCTGTGCTGGGTGTGGAGCCTGCTTAAGATTCTCTCTCTCCCTCTCCCTCTGTCCCTCCTCTATTTGCATTCATGCTCTCTATCTCTCTCAAAAAATCAATCAATCATATATATTACCATGTAAAAGTTAGTGATATCTGATAAATATTTTTATGGTCTTGTACTTTTTTAAAGTATTCTACCACACATTCTTTAATGCAATTATTACACACTTTTGTGAGTTCAGTAAGGAGAGGAAATGATCTGCTATCAAGGGAATACAGCCTAATAATTCCCAATTCAGATGTGTCCACCTCTCTCCCCTCAATTCACATAGTCCCTAATTGTTAGTTTTGAAATTTCATTTCTTTGGCAACATGTGGATTGTTTTTTGCCAATGTTTATATTCACAGAAGATATTTTTTTTTAGTGTACGATTTTGATTAGTTAAGTTCAATAAGAAATACAAAGCACTGGTTCCTTCTCTGTGTCATGAAAGAGCTATTTTAATTTTTTTTTTTTTTGCCTATAGTTTGTGTATATACATAGTTTTAGTTTCTTAAAACATAATTAATCTTTCTCATCCTCTAAATTGAATATCATCTTGGAAGATTGAATATATGCTAGTCATTAATAAAATCTCAGTATCTAAGCAGATTAATGAAACAATAAGCTAATCTTCTCTGGAGTAATTGCTATATTATTTACATGCTATTTGGAAACAAATTCTCAAATTACATATATACTTATGCAATGTTTTTCTAAGTATTTCAGGTTGTGTAGCATAATTGTCAAATGATCTTAAATTCTTCTTAGGAGTTATATAATTGGAAATTATAATTTTTCATAAACATGTGAGACTAACACAATAGAAAATTTAATTTAGTTAAATCATCTATTTAGTTTCCCATAGATAGATTTGAGAAATGGGCTTTTGAAAATATGTTTGTAGGGGCGCCTGGGTGGCTCAGTTGGTTAAGCATCCGACTTCAGCTCAGGTCATGATCTCACAGTCTGTGAGTTCAAGCCCCACGTCAGGCTCTGTGCTGACCGCTCAGAGCCTGGAGCTTGCTTCAGATTCTGTGTCTCCCCCTGTCTCTGCCCCTCCCCTGCTCATGCTCTGTCTCTCTCTGTCTCAAAAATAAATAAAAACTTTTTTTAAAAAAAGAAAATATGTTTGTAGAAATCAACCACTAATTTTGAGGAATATCAAAAGAAATCAGTCTTCAGTGGCTAATATTTTAATATCATCTATATGGAATGACAAATATTTCATCAGTAGCAAGTCTCAGCAAGAACATACACATAAAAAGGTTATTTATGTAACAACTTTGGTGAGGTGGCACCCATACAAGAATTATGAAGTAAAAAGGTATCTCTAAGTAGCCACTAGAAAAAGCATAATCTGTATGAAAGTATGTTCAGTTTAGGAAAGGTCTCTTCTCTGCCCTGCCTAGTTTTCTCCCAGTTCTGTGCTCGGGTAGGTTAGTTGGTTCTTCTGGTTTCAGAAGTTTATTTCTTACTTTTTCACATTAAATTAAAGTTTGTTGCATTCTCTCTCCCTAATTTATATTTTATGATACTATGAATTGTGGATTATAGGTTGTATTGGTAGTTTTCTTTACTGATGCATGTGCATTTGGAAGATATGCTGAAACAAATGGATTTATCCAGTTTGTTCTATACAAACCCTGCAATCTTTCTCTAATTCTCTCTTGAACCCAAACCAATTAGACTTTCATTCCCACCTCTTAAAAAATTCCATTTTCTATAGTATCAATGACTTTCAAATGGCTGAAGCCGATGATCAGTTGTTGTGTCTAATTTTTGGTCCTCCTTGGAAGCTCCCTTTCCATCTCCTTTGGGTGGTTTCTTGTCACCTCTGACCTCTACTAATTGCAGTTTCTATTTCTACTCAGTTTTTAAGTCACGACATCTCCATAAATGTAAAAATAATCAGTACACTTGCATTTTTAATATTTTTATTTCCAGCCTAGACCTTGTTTCTGAACTTTCGAGTTGTGCTTCAAAGTACCTATGTATTAGTGCCACTTGCAAATCTAATAGGCAGGCCACACTTAGCTTGTGCAAAATTAAACTCACAATTCTCAACCTAGCAACAACTTTTTCCTCTCAGGTTCTTTATCTTCATAAATGGCAACTCTATTTTTCTAACTACTTTTGACACATGTTAACCTTTATTTTTTAGAATAGTTTTAGGTTCACAGCAAAAGTGAGCAGAAAGTACAGTGTTCCCATATACTCGCTTGTCCCCATACAGACACAACCTCCCCCACTATCACTGTCCTGCACCAGAGTGGTAGATTTGATATAATTGATGAATTTATACTGACACATCATTGTCACCCAAATTCCATGTTCTGCATTCAAGTTCACTCTTGGTGCTGTGCGTCTATAGATTTTGACAATTGCTTCTTTCTATCATCTTATGTCTGGCCATCACACATTTCTTTAGCTTCTGTATTCCAAAAATATGCAAAACCTGAAGACTTCTTGCCACCTACTCAGAAATTATTGAAATAGCCTCTTACCTAGTCTGCTTCAACCGCATGAACCTGTGCTCCACAGAGCCTTAGTGTGGGTCTTCTAAGATCATTAAATCCATCCGTATTGGTTTTTCTGTCATCTTCCTCTTGCTCGTTTCTATTCACCTACACTGGCCTTCTCAATGTTACTAGAAACGTTGAACATGCACCCATATCTGGGCCTCTGGCACTTGTTCTCCCCTTTGCTTGAACCTCTTTTTTTTTTGTTTGTTTTTGTTTTTGTTTGATTATTAACCGAGCTTAAAACCCAACTTATTCCTGGCCTAAGTTCAAATTTCACTTTCTAAAAGATGAAATCCATGATGACACTACTTGTCTTGCAGTATTATCACTATTAATGTATGCATGCATGTACGTACGTATGTATCTATTTATCTAAGCTATCTTTACTTAATTAGTTCTTCCACTACTAGAATATAATACCCAAAAAAACAAAGGAGTGTGTCAGCTTAATTCAGTGGGCTATCCAGTCTTTGAACAGTGCCTGGAATATAGAAAGCACATAAATAGTTTTGAAAACTGTTTCATGAATGAGCAAAGCCTGGCTGGCTCAGTCGGTTAAGCATCTGACTTTGGCTTGGGTCATGATCTCGCAGTTTTTGAGTCGAAACCCCAGATGGAGGTCTCTGCTGTCAGTGCAGAGCCTGCTTTGGATCCTCTGTCCACCTCTCTTTCTGCCCCTCCCCTGCTCCTGCTCAATTTTTCAAAATTAATAAATATAGACATGAAAACTGTTTCATGAATGACATGAAAATCAAAATATCTAGGTTATTTTACGGAACTTGAAAAATTGTGAATTTGCTGTGAGAAGGTTAATGAGCAAAATACTAAAAGCAATCTCAGAAAAAAAATGAGCCATGGGGCGCCTGGGTGGTTCTGTCGGTTAAGCAGCTGACTTTGGCTCATGTCATGATCTCACAGTTCGAGAATTCGAGCCCTGATTCGGGCTCTGTGCTGACAGCTCAGAGCCTGGAGCCTGCTTCAGATTCTGTGTCTCCCTCCCTCTCTGCCCCTCCCCCGCTCATGCTCTGTCTCTCTCTGTCTCTCTCTCAAAAATAAACATTTAAAAAAAAAAAAAAGGAAAAAGATGAGCCAGTTTTGAACAGATAATTTACAGACAAAGGCATGGAATGATGAATAAACCAATGAAAGGGGATGGTTAATATCATTACACATTAAAAATTTTAAGTTAAAAGCACAATGAGATGCCACTAAACGTATACTGGAATGGTTAAAATAACTGCAGATAGTATCAAATATTTGAAAGAATTTTAAGCAAACAAAACTCCCTTACTTGGTTGGTTGGTAGGTAAATTTGTATAATCACTTTGGAGAATTGCCTGATGGTTTCCTATACAGTTAAATATTCACTCATGTTTTCAACTCCTAAGTATTTAGCCAAAAGAAACAATGAAACATATCTGTAACTTTACACAAAAATTTGTACACAAATATCCATAACATGCTTGCAGTGCTCCAGCTCAGGCAGGCAGCAAGATACTTGTTCACAAAAGGATCACAACAGTGGCTCAGAATTCAGGGAATTGGGAAAGTCTGGATTTCATTAGCAGGACTATGTCAAGAGTACAGTTTAAGTCAAGAATTCAGAAATATATACAGAAGAAGAAGAAGAAGAAGAGGAAGAAGAAGAAGGAGGAGGAGGAGGGAGTAGGAGGAAGAAGAGGAGAAGAAAAAGGAGGAGGAGGGGAACTGGTGTTAGGTAGGTTAGCTGAAGCATCTAAAACAGATCTTGTGAGGGGTGAGTCTAATGTGAGTTATTGAAAAGTTTGATTCCGAATGGAAATTGTGTTCCCTGGGATCACACCATGGACACAGGGGTCCTTGACAGTAAGAATCATCACAAAAGCTGGCATAATAGGAGGGCTAAATGTAAGAATTATCTGCATCACAAGATCATGCGTATACACATGTGGTACCTATAAAAAATTGCAAGTGATTTGGGCTGTTGAGAAGGACAAGCATAGAGACAATGAGAGGCATTTATGCTGGAAATACAACATGGCTAAGACACGGCTACCTCTACTCATGGAAGGTAAGCACATGAAAATGGTTAAAATACAGAATGGAAATTCTATAATAAAGTTATGAATCACCCTGGGAATATGGTTGGAAGCCATCTAACTGCATAAGGAGCCAAAAGTTTCTACTGACCAGCAACATTGCCTTAAATTCCCACCATTGACATTAGGGTATGGGGGGGGGGGGAGGGTGGCAAACCCTTGTGTTTATTGAATTCCACACTTAAATATGAGGACATAATAATTATATGTAGATGAACAACATAAAGATCATAAACAGCTATAGACACATGAGTAGATTTATGAATTATATTCATCAGTTGTCATCAAACATTAAACAGCACATTTTAGGACTGAAATGAAGTTATGGTTTGGTGTTACAAGGGGGTACAGCTCTTTGGTATTGACCCGTTCTTCTCAAACTTCAACATACATGTAAACCACTAGAGGATTTATTAACCTGTAGATTTTGATTGAGTGGGTCTGGAGTAGAATCTGAGATTTTGCTTTCTCCAAAGCTCTGAGCTTCTGCCAGTGTTTCTGGTCCTGAGCCGATATTTGAAAACCTCAACAAACGGGATACTTTCATGGAATATCTGCAAGTTGAAAACAGAAGTTAGCATTCTCTGAAAGAAAAGAGTTGAAAAGAGAAATGTAGAATTTTCCTATTTTACAATTTTGACTGAATTAGATTTTGTTGAAACATCTGAGTGCCTCCTATTCTTCTGTTAAATGGATAACTGATAAGAAAAGCTTGGCTTAATACTTTGTTACTATGGATATGGTGCTGTTTCTCACATAAGTTTGTACTGTTGCTGCAAACATGGCACAGCCTCCAAATTTAAATGTAACATTCACATTTATGAAAGTATCTTATGGAGCAAAAAAAGGGAGTACCGAACATCTAACAACTGGGAATGTTCTCACATCTTTCCTTGACTCTCAAATCATGGGCATTCTTTTGTATAAGATAAAGTGCATGGCTCTTTTAAGAACTACTTTTTAGTGTTTATTTCTTTATTTTGACAGAGAGAGAGCGAGCAAGGCAGGAGCAGAGAGAGAAGGAGAGAGAATCATAAGCAGGCTCCACACTGTCAACACAGAGCCTGGGTTGGGGCTTGATCTCACAAACCGTGAGATCATAACCCGAGTTGAAATCGAGAGCCGGATGCTTAACCGACAGAGCCACTCAGGCACCCCAATTAAAGAACAGTTTTAATCTCAAAGAGCAGACAAATCTTGTGATATTGAGATGAAGGTACACATTTTGACAGGTAGGAGAGAGTTTGTGAAACTCATTTGAGGGCTGACCATTGGTTACCAGTGTTCAAACCCCAAGAACTATTTGCAGTAAGTTATTTTGCTACCTGTTGAAGGGACAAAACAAAGCAAACCATAAGGGGCCAACTCAATATGGTGGAACCAACTTTTTTCCTAACTAGTAACATATAGCAGTAGCTTTTAGATTGGAGGAGGGGGCATTCCTTTCTGTGGCAACACTGAAGAATCTCCTCCATATTTGCATTGAAGAGACCGTGAAAGCCTCTCTGAGTAATTATAATTTTTTTTAACGTTTATTTATTTTTGAGACAGAGAGAGACAGAGCATGTATGGGGGAGGGTCAGAGAGAGGGAGACACAGAATCTGAAACAGTTTCCAGGCTCTGAGCTGTCAGCACAGAGCCCGACGTGGGGCTTGAACTCACAGACCGCGAGATCATGACCTGAGCCGAAGTCGGCGGCTTAACCGACTGAGCCACCCAGGTGCCCTCTCTGAGTAATTATAGACGTAATGAAATGTCTGTAAGCCATGTAATTTTAGTAATTATATTTTCACTTGGAAATTATATTCAGTTATTTTGCTATAGTAAATATTGCTATAAATAGCTTATATTACAAATATATTGTTTATATGAATGACACTATATCCACTGTAATTTTAGTCCATGTAATTAACTTAATGTTAGACAACATTCACTTCTGTTTCAGAAAAAGCAGGTAACATAATATCAATTATCTTTCTTGAAAATGTATGGTGTGAATATGATTATATGTTTGTATATCTCTTCACTTTACATAGAACTTAATTTTTCATACATGAAATGGGAAAATAATCACTGACTAAATGAAGGACAAAAGGGAACATACTGCTGGTGAAATTACATTAAAAATCATAGTCATGAAATATGTATACTAAATAAAAGGCTAGTTCAAAACACGTGGAGAAAGTATATTACATTCAATTGAAAATCTTATTTTTCCGTTAAGAATTTGTTTTCTGTTATTGGACTGCTTCATGAGTGGTTATTTATTGACAACTTCATCTATTAGAGATTTCCACCACATTGAATGTTTTTTGCTTTAGTGAAAATAGCAACTAACCTATTTATTTTTACTCTTACTCTAGAGCTGACTTTTAAAAAGCTATCTTATTTACAAATTAAAATTCATTTTCCTACTTGTGACTACACTAAAAATGTGGTTTTATGTGACTAAATTTTGTCATGTCAAATACAATGTTTACTCATAAAATATGTCTTCTAGTGGTAATCATTAGATATTTTCCCATATGTATGAGTATCATGACTTTTAAAGTTATAGGTTCACTTTCTTTTTTATTTTTATTTTTTTTATAAATTTTTTTTTCAACGTTTATTTATTTTTGGGACAGAGAGAGACAGAGCATGAATGGGGGAGGGGCAGAGAGAGAGGGAGACACAGAGTCGGAAACAGGCTCCAGGCTCCGAGCCATCAGCCCAAGCCTGATGCGGGGCTCGAACTCCCGGACCGCGAGATCGTGACCTGGCTGAAGTCGGACGCTTAACCGACTGCGCCACCCAGGCGCCCCTCACTTTCTTTTTTAAACTAATTTTTTTTTTTTTTTTTTATTTTAGAGAGAGAGAGCATGAATGTGTGCATCAGCAGGGGAGGGGCAGAGGGAGAGGGAGAAAGAGAATCTCAAGCATGCTCCATACCTAACGTGGAGCCTGATGCAGGACCCCAAACGGACTCTTTCCCATGACCCTGGGCTCATGACCTGAGCTAAAATCAAGAGTCAGGCACTCACCTGACTGAGCCACCCAAGTGCCCCTATAGTTTCACTGTTTTGGCAAATGCCGGTAACACAGTGAACTCCTTATCATGGTATTTTATAGAAAAATGTATATAATTTCAGTGTAAAGATGATTGTGAGACTTTTATATGGATATTTCACATTTCTGCATGTTTTGTGAACAGAGGTATTTACAGTTTTTGTTTTGGACTACCTTTCAAGGATATTTCAATAGCCTTGGAATATAGTCTCCATCCAGGACAGAGGAAAGATTTATTTGCTAACTAGTATAATAAAGATGATGTTTACCTCAGAGGGAAGGTGGAACAGATTTGTTTGGAGCCTCTTTTAAAGATTTGGTGTTTCTTAGGCTAAAGGTTCCTCACTGTGATGTGCAGTCACCATGTATGCAACATATACCTTGACCCTCTTTTGTCACTCCTGTAGCCCGTGGGTGCAAGAAGAATTGATAGAAATGTGAAGTTTATCCTCATGTTGTGCTGTGAGTAATGAAATCCTTTGTCTTTGACCCAGGAGCATCCTGTCTTCTGCTAGCCTACAGAAACCGTGGCAACTTAATAGCTTGTAGGCAGGGTGGAGGCTTATGCCCTTAACAATTATTGAGACAAATTCACTTAAACTATTTCCTTATGGAAGTGTCTTCTAACTGCCTTCTTGGAGATTAAACAGGTTGGTTTAGTGTTTCTCTAGCAACAGGGATATTATGACTTTACCTTTCCATGTATTCCAAAACTTCTTCATCAATCTAGTTTTTGCCCAGTCTACCATACCTGAAAAATAAATTGTTGAGCTTATTTCAAATCATCACACCATGAATCTTTAGAACCTTTATTTAGGATTGTGTTGAAATATTATTAGTCTTAATGCAATGCCACTGAGAATGTAATGCTATAGTGTGAGTGAGAAACTGAATTTTAAAATTTATTTTAATTTTGTTAACTTAAACATACATGTAAACAGCTGCCTGTGGCTGTTGGCTACCATAAAAGCTATGTTATGGTACATTGGGACAAGTTACAACAATTTGTTATTTTGATGGGGAAAAGCATTCCAAACAAAATCTTTGGAAGTCAATTATTCAGGACTATCACTCTCTTTATTCTGCTTTCGTACTTATTTACTCTTTCATTTCTGGTACTTTTAACACAGAACTATTCTTTTCATCTCCTCTCTCTCCCTTTTTTCACTTTATTTGGTATCTTGTGATACTCCAGTAAAAGGTCTATCCCCAGGATATGCCTGATTTCAGAATCCAAGAAGTTATCACATTACTTATTTTTAACTCTTTCTTCTGTATGTCTTTCCTTAAATATCTAATCATCTTTGGTGCCAAAGCTCAGTTGTAAGTGGACACAACTTGCCAAAAGCGGAACTGCTATCACAAGATATGGCAAGGAATTGGCTTCTTCACTGCGGTCCTTCCAAATGTCTGCATCTGTAGGTATTTTGTCATAATGGTCAAGTCAGTTTCCCAGAACAAAATGGTTCAATCTCTTTCCCATGTTGTGAAACCTATAAGATAGCACAGTGAAAGATGACTCACAGAAAACCACGAAAGCCTCCTTTTCCTGTTTGGAGAGTTGTATGTCATCTCTCTGTTTCAGTCAGACACGTCATATCCCTCTTCGGCTCTGCTTGGTGATCAAAAAATTCAGCACTTTTCTTAGTCGGCCTGTTCAGAAAGAAAAATTTTGCTCTTGGAATGAATGGTAGACTGTTGCTTCGATGTGTGAGGTGGAGGCTAGTGTCTGAGACTCTATGTTCTCATTATGCAAATGATTAAAAATTTTTCTACTTTCAGTGTCTCCAAGTAATACCCTGCTCCATTCCTGTTCCAAGTAATATCTTGTTTCTTTAATTTTAGGATTGTTTAACATGAAGTTCAAAAATCAAATAATTATAATACTTGTTGACCTCACCACCACCACCATATGTATAATCACATTAATGGTCTCAAATTCAACTCTTTCTGCCTGTGCAATTTAATGATCAGTTTTCTATTAACCTAGATACCAAAATTTTATTGACAGCCTTTATTCTCTTTTCCTCTTTTTTCTGTATATCTTTGTCTTCATGGATTTATATTATTGTATTATTTTGCAGTCATCTTAGTGGTGTTTTGGGTGAAAGCAAAGCTTAATGTCTGTGTCTGAATCAACCATGTTTAAGTGAACTCCTTCTACTCTTTGTCACTAACAGCTTTTATCTTACATAAAAGTAACACTAAATTATAAACAAACATTTAAAACATAGCATAATAGCAGGGCTTCTTGGGACCTCTTACCCAGGAAAGACACCTCAAACCCAGCATTTATGTATCACCAACTAGCATCAGAAGATAGTTCACATAGGCTGATTTTTCTCCCTTTCAAATAAGAATTCCTCTGGATCATCAGGTAAGCCTGGCACAACTGGGAAGGAGGATTGATTGGAAGTCCTGAGAGAAATAAGCAAGTAGGAGAGGCATTCTCCTTCCCTACTGGGCCTGAGACTTTCACTATATTTCAGTAGAACCAAAGGAGAGATCCAGGTTCATAAGAATCTGTCCAGGCCCAATAAGCCTTTTTAATCTATCCCAGTGAGCCTGAGATTCTCCACCCAAACTCAGAGACACGTGAGCAAGCAGGTGGAACTAGCAAAAGGGACACAACCACAACAAATGGCTTGGTCCAGGAAGCCTCTTTGTTCTCATAGGATCTAGACTCTTCTCTGTTCAGAGACACTAGTGCAGTGGAATGACACCAGTATTGGGTCCTACCACACCCTTCAACAAGAGACACAGGACGCCTGGTCTGGGAAAACTTCTTTCCTCTTCTAAGGCAGCATCAGCAGAGAACAGTGGGAACCCACAGAGTCAACAAAACTGAGCAAGCCAACACAGCCCTAAAAAGGCTCAGAGAACTAAACTACCATTTGAACCACAGCCCACAAAACTATGCCAAACCTAAATAGATAAAATGGTTTGGATCTGGAGTCTGTCTACATATTCAAGAAAATGTCCAGGATATAATAAACAAGTCACCTGTCATACTGAGAACCAAGAAAATCACAACTTGACAGAAGACTGACACCAACATTAGAGTGAATCTGATGTTGGGATTATCTGATAAGGACTTTAAAACACTCATCATAAAAATGCTTCAGCAATCAATTATAAATTCTCTTGAAACACTTCTTTAACTATATCTGTTTTACTGCCAAAAGTAGTACCATCCTGCTGTGACAACCAAACAAATACTGAAGTAAAGAAAAAGCTTTCTTGGAAACAACTAACATAGTTAATTAATCCCGAGAAAGTCTAATTAAGGAAAAAAGAGGAAATAAAATTATACATTTTTAAGATTGACCAAGGAGATGAAGCTACATATGTGGGAAAAATAAAAACAATTCTAAAAAAGATTATATTAGAAAAAAAAAGTAGTTACTTGGATAATACAAAAACAATTAAATGGGCAAAGAGAAAGAATGGGTAATTCACATAAGAACAAAATCAAAATACTTTTAAATGATTAGATGGTATTTGCCCTGATTACTATTCAGAGAAATGAAAAATACAGTGATAATTAGTATATCTTTCAGATTAGCAAACCCTAACAAAGCTCCAAAAAATTAATACAATATAATGCTAGTAAAGATAAGGTAAACACTCTTATTAATTACTAGTGAGGGTGCAACAATATCCATTATATTGTGAAATATATGTATTTTTTACTATGAAAAAAGAAAATATTATCTTGAAACAAATGCAGACATAGAAAGTCTCAACAAACACATAGAAGTCACAATAAATAGCCAAATGAAAATTATAAAATTTAAAATACACTACCATTTTTTAAAAAAATCATTAGATAGATTCAATAATAGGATAAGGAACAAAAAATAGAATATTGAACTGGAAGGAAGAAAAACAGTACTTTCCCAATGTTAACAATAAAGAAAACATAGACTGAAAAAAAAAGAACTTGCCTCAAGAAAATAGCAAAAAGTCCAGCATTTGGATGGTCAGAGTCCCAGAAAGAGAAAAGAAAAAGCACGGAGCTGAAAGAATATTTCAGGAAAATTATGGTTGAAAACTTCCCAAATATGGTGAGAGACAAAAACCTACAGATCCAAGAAGCCAAGCAACTTTCAAACAGGATAAACCTACACTCAAACACAAAATTGTAACTAAACTTCCAAAAAGTAAAGACAAAGGAAAAAGAAAACCTCCAAAGAAGCAAGAGAGAAATGATGCATTCCCTGTTGGGAAACAACAATTCAAAATCACAGGAGATTCCTCAACTGAAACCATGGAATAGTATCTTTCAAAGACAGAAAAAGAAAATATTCACAGTGAATTCTCTATCTGGTGAAACCCTTTAGGAATTAAAGGGGAAAAACTAGTGGAAGGAAAACTCAAATAATTTTTTGAAAGAGATCTACCATTAAAAATTAGCTATAATTTCTTTGAAATAGAAAGAAAATAATAAAACAAGGAACCTTGGAACATCAGGTTAGAAGAAGGAAGACCAGAAAGAGAGAGATATGGGTATATACAATAGATTATCCTGTTCTTCATGAGTTTTAGCATCATATTTGGTGATAGAAATAGAAATTATAGCACCATTTGATGGACAAGACAATGATATTTAAAAGTGGGGAAAAAAAGGAAACTAAATGCAAGAAACATTTCCACACTTCACATAGTAAAATGTTGATATCAGGAGACCTGTTAAAGTCATGTATGCATATTGTAACACCCAGAGCAACTACTATAACAACTCTTCAAAGAGATATACTCAAAAAAGTATAAATGAATCCACATGTAATCCTAAAAAATATTCGAGCAAGCTGAGAGAGTAATAAAAGTGAAACAGAAGAGTAAGAATCGGAGGAAACAAGTAGAAAGCCAATAATAAAGACGCCGAATTACACATTAAGATATCAGTAACTACCTTAAATGTAAATGGTCTAAATACACCAATCAGAAGACATCAGTTGGCAGAGTGGATTAAAAATAAAATGATCCATTTCATTCTCCTTTTAAGAACCTCACTTCAAGCTTAAAGACATAGGTAAACTGAAAGTAAAAGGATGGAAAAAGATATACTATACAATCAATAAAAAGTTCAAGAGTAGCTATATTAATACCTATAATGTAGAGCATTTTTTGACAGTTTTTATTTATGTATTTAATTAATTAATTAATTTATTTATTTTGAGAGAGACAGAGACAGCACAAGCAGGGGAGGGGCAGAGAGAGATAGAGGGAGAGAGAGAATTCTAAGCAGGCTCTGCACTCTCAGCACAGAGCCCGATTCAGGGCTGGAACCCACAAAACTGTGAGATCATGACCTGAGCTGAAATCAAGAGTCAGACACTTAACTGACTGAGCCACCCAAGTGCCCCGACCATTTCATAGTATTACCAGAAAGAAAGAAAAGAAAAATTATTGGAATTGGGGAAATATTTGAAAATATAGTGACCAAGAAGTTCCTAAAACGAAGATGAGAAACAGCTGTTGGAAATATATCATAGAATAACAAACAGGATGAATACCTAAAAGTGATCTTAAAATGAAATTTAACAAAACCATGAACAAAAAAAAGAAGATTCTAAATATGTCTACATTTCATGAAATTTTAGAAAAACAAACGAAATAGAATATCATAAAAGCTTACAGAGAGAAAAAGCTGATAACCTCGAAACAAACAAGAATTGAATTATGATCAAATAATCCTCCAAGGACATTGATTGTAAGCAGGCAATGGAGTAATATTTTATAGGTGTTGAAAAAAACTACTTATGTGTCCCAGTCTCAGAGTCAACACCAGCTTCATTGCTTGGTGCTTGCTAAAACTCAGAGGTATAAGAGAGCAGGTACATATTCTCTGATTTGCCGATAATTTTTGAATAAGTTGGTCTAAAGCTGATGTGAATGCACTGGATTCCATCTCCTACTGTTGTCTCTTTGTATGGGAGACTGCTTGACATAAGATGATAGCCATTTAAATTCACTGGGAAAAGTTGCCCAGCCTCTGGAGAGCATCAGAACCTATGGAAAGTAGATCTTCCTGTTTTTGGGAAGGCGTCATGAGTACCAAAAGAAGTTGTGATTGGGTATATCCTCTGTCCTTGCGGTGAAGACAAGGCCTAGATCCAGCCAGTTTCTGGCCAAGCAGCTTCCAAGATATTAGGGAACTAAGAATGTTAATCTCTTTATATAATTTGGATACTAACCCCTTATTAAATATATGGTTTGTAAATATCTTCTCCCATTCAGTAGGGGGCCTTTTGGTTTTGTTGATAGTTTCCTTTGCTGTGCAAAGGGATTTTTATTTATGCAACTCAACACCAAAACAAACAAACAAACATACAAACAAAACAAACAAACAATCTGCTTAAAAAATGGACAGAGGACTTGAATAGACATTTTCCAAAGACGACATACAGATGGCTAACAAACACATGAAAAGATGCTTAACATCACTATAATCAGGGAAATGCAAATAAGACCCACAATGAAGTATTACCTTACCCCTGTCAGAATGACTCACATAAAAAAGATAAGAAATAGCAAATGTTGACAAAATGTGGAGAAAAATGAACACTGTGCACTGTTGGTGGGAATATAAATTGGTAGAGCCACTGTGGAAAACAGTATGGAGGTTCCTCAAGAAATTAAAAACAGAAATACCATTTGATTGAATAATTGCCCTACTTCACCCAAAGAAAGCAAAAACACAAATTCAAAAAGCTTTGTGCACTCCTATGTTTATTGCAGCACTATTTACAATAGCTAAGATATGGAAACAACTTCAGTGTCCAATAGACAAATGGATAAGGAAGATGTGATGCACACACACACACACACACACACACACACACACACACTGGAATATTGATTGCCTAGCCACAAAAGGGATAAGATCTTGCCATTTGCGACAACATAGATGGACATAGAGGGTATATTGCTAAGTGAAATAAGGCAGACTGAGAAAGACAAATACCATATGATTTCAGTCATGTGTGGAATCTAAAAAACAAAACAAATGAATAAGAAAGCAAACAAAAAACAGAATCAGACCTATAAATACAGAGAACAAACTGATGCCCATCCCATTTGGCCGGATGGGCAAAATGGGTAAAGGGGAGGGGGAGATACAGCCTCCAGTTATGGAATGAATAAGTTATGGGAATAAAATCACAGCATAGGAGATATAGTCAATGATATTGTAATAGTGTCGTATGGTGGCCAATGGTAGTGACACTTGTGGTGAACACAGCATAACATATAGAGAAGTTGAATCACTATGCTGTACACCTGAAACTAATGTAACATTGTGTGTCAACTACACTCAAAAAACAACTAATTATATCCACAAATATTATGGACAACCAACCTGCCACTTGAAGATGAAAGTGAAACATTAACCATTCTAAAAAGCAATCTGACAGTATTTAGCAGAATTGGATATGTGTATTCCCTTTAATCCAGCAATTTCATGCCTTGTTTATATGTACCAGAAAATTTCTCTGGTTTGCATAATAGGTCCATGAGGGACCATGTAACATTTGTTTATTGACTATATTTGTGGTTGTTAAGAGTAGGAGGCAACCTATGCCTTCATCTCCAGGGTAATAAATAAATTAAATATTGTAGATAGAATTCTCTCCAATGCCATGTATTGGGAAACCACACATAATGTACCTAAAACAACAAATAAATATTAAAATATAGTTTTACAAATAAAAAGTAGGAAACAAACAGAACACATAGCACACTTATTATAACTTTAAATTTGAGACAAATAAGAAAATATTACTTTAACAGGACATGTCACTCTCTAAGGACCTAGATCAAAGCTTGGTGCCTGTTGTGGACTTTATGAAGCAACCCTTGGTGCCTATTGTGGATTTTATGAAGCATTAGATGTGACTGTGGAATGTAGATTAAGGAGAAAGATAAAATAAAATAAATTCAAGAAAGAATATGATCTTCCAAACACAGATGATGATAATTTCCCACAAACTGAAGAGTTTCAAAAATTAACATCTGTGCAACTTCCACCTTCTCAATCAGTGAAAATTAATTTCTTGAAAAATAGGTTATGATTTCAGTAAGATTATTATCAATTTCCAAAGGAAAAAATGTTATAGCAGAAAATTTTACATTGTGCCTTTCTTGTGAATTTAATAATCAGTAAAATATCTTTATTTTTTATAAAAATATATCCACATTGAAATTAAGGGCAATCATGCTCATTTGATCAAATGATAGAAAATAATCTAAAAGGTTATATTGAAGTTAGACTACTGATCTTGCTGATTTTGTTTTCTCTTCATTTGCTAGTGTTGTAAATATTGCCTAAATGATGTTAATCTTGTACTTGTTAAATTACATGTCTAATACTATCCAAATTAACCTAACTTCCCTTCAATCTCTTACCTATTTATTAAGAAAATATGAGCATATGCAAAAGGGAAATGGTATAATGAAATAAAAATGTCTTTGGACTCAGTAATATTGGGATTTCAAATAACAGGTTCACCTCTTCCTAAACGTATACTGTTAAAAGTGTACTTTGAACTCTCCTCTTACATGAAATGGAAATCCTATGTAATTGAGTGATTGCCAACATTAACTGAGATAAAATGCAAAACACCTATAAAAATCTCTGGCTAAAGAATGAATCCCTTACTGTCCTCCCAAATGACAGCACAATGCAAAAATAGTTACTGATGATTCAGATACTATTTTTGATACAATATGAATGCTAAAATGTGAAACTTTTAAAACTCTGAATATTTGTGTTAAAAACTGTTGAAACTAAAATATTTGTTTTTTTGAATTTTGTCCTCAGTGTGATGAGTTAGCCTCTTCTTATTTTCTATGTAAAAAAAAAATGTAAGCAGTATGTAGATTTGTAAAGCATTAGTCTGAAAAGTTTTTTGGTTTTTAATTTTCATTTGTTTTACTTGTATTTATTTATTTTGAGACAGAGCCAGGGGGAGGGGCAGAGAGAGAATCTCAAGCAGGCTCCACGCTGTCAGCACAGAGCCCGATGTGGTGCTCAGACTCAGGAACTGTGAGATCAGGACCTGAGCCAAAATCAAGAGGTGGCTGCGTAAGCAACTGAGCCACCCAGGCAAAAGTATTCATTTTGTTTTTTATGTCTTCCTTTCTTTCTTCCAACCCCCTTCCACCTTCCTCCTCTTCTACTTATTCTTCCCATTCCTCTTCCTCTTCCTCTGTTCCCCCACTTTCTTCTTTCTCTCATTTTGTTAAAAGAAATATAGACTATGTCTTTCATCTATTTTATTATAATCCTATTTCCCCTGTGACACATAAGGAGAATCAGAATCCAAAGTCTATAAAATAATTTTCCAAAAGTTTTTAAATCAATTTTTCAAAGGCTAGAGGTAAAGCTAAACTCAAGTTTTTGGATTATAAATCCACTACCTGTCAGGATGTTGCATAGACGCTATGCATAGACGCTATTATCACATTACTGAATTATTGAATGTCATTGCTATTATTTAATTTCCTACCCACATATCTTTATAGATTGTTTATTTTTTTCATAGTCACCTGGTTTGTTTATTTTAAGCAGAAAGAACAATTTGTCAAGTTTTATATCAGGCTATCATGTGTAATGTCATAATTCATTTAACTTTTAATATGGCATCTGATTTTCTAAGTGGCCACTGTATTTTCCTTACTATGTTATTAATGTCGATATTATCCTGAAGCTAATTTAGTTACAGTAAAGTTTTAGATAGGTAGTCCCTGGTTCTTGGAATAATCAGCCTATAATATGTGACTTAGACACAGCATAAGATAATCCATAGACTATTATGAAATGGATTATTTGTAACAAGAATGCTGCCCACCAACCTACTAGCATACCATTAATATATAGTATTAAAAGCACAGCATTGATACTTTGAAAACTGCTAGTCTAAGAAAAAGTAGGCATAAATGAAATGTGAATTACGATTATGCATTTTCAATTCTACCCCAAAGGTTTTTTTTTTAAGTTTATTTATTTATTTTGAGAGAAAGAGAGAAAGAGAGAGAGAGAGAGGTAGGGAGGGGCAGAGAGAAAGCAATGTCCAAAGGATCCGAAGTGGGCTCTGTTTTGACAGTAGAGAGCCTGATGAGGGGCTCATCTCACAAACCTTGAGATCATGATCCTAGCCAAAGTCAGATGCTCAACCAGCTGAGCCACACAGGTACCTCTACCTCAAAGAAAAGTAAAAATTTTCGTCATTCTCTTTAAAGGACTTCTGTAAGAGTAAAAAGTAGATGATGTTCTGATTTGTTAGACAACTCTAATTTTGAAAAACTGGTATAATATAAATTTGAAAAAAGAGAAATATACATTCTTTTTTTTTAATTTTTTTTCAACGTTTATTTATTTTTGGGACAGAGAGAGACAGAGCATGAACGGGGGAGGGGCAGAGAGAGAGGGAGACACAGAATCGGAAACAGGCTCCAGGCTCTGAGCCATCAGCCCAGAGCCCGACGCGGGGCTCGAACTCCCGGACCGCGAGATCGTGACCTGGCTGAAGTCGGACGCTCAACCGACTGCACCACCCAGGCGTCCCGAGAAATATACATTCTTAAGATAAGGATTTGTTAACATTTGGAGAGTGTGGATCACTTACACCACTTATCAATCTGTCGTGAGAGTGAAACACAATAAATCACTTACAGAGTTTTTCCTAGTGTGTGAATTCTCAAGACAGGTTATATTTTAAGAACTTCAATGCTATTGGGCTTTTGCTTGCTGAAAGTTATGTATAATAAAATGAAAGTTATGTAAAAAGGTTTATTTCATCTCACTTCTTTATTCTCCTTTTGAATTTTACCTTTATGATTGACAAGTTAGAATACAATATCAGAATACACAGAGATGAAAAGGATTAAAAAGACATTTGCATTTCATTGAGACTAAGTAGCATTTACCTATTTTAACTCTACTAGTAATCTATCTTAAAGTCGATTATTCTCACTTTGTATTTATACGCTGAAAGCAATTTTAAATGAAATATTTTAAAGACATCAATATATTCACGTGGCTATGAGCTACTCTAAATAACTGCATATTTAATCATGGAAAGAAAATACAAAATCCTGAAAAGATTGGAGCTGAGTTTGACTTCTGTTTCCTTCTGAACTTCGCAATTTCTCTGCCTATCCAGAACTGGTGGATATCCCAGGATACAACGGGATGAGCTAACAACTCTGGGTGAATATTCGAATCAGCGTATCCAAGAGAAATCTTGGTCCTCAGATCTTTTGACTTATATGTGAAATGTTAACACAGTGAGGACGGTGGAGACATAAGTAAGTGGGCTGGGCCCTCCTCAACCCTGAGGCCTAAGAGTAAGGAGACCCAGGTACACAGTTCTAGTGCCTCCTGCACTGCAACCCCACAGAAGTTGAGAATGCTTTTCATGCCTTTTGCTCCCAGTTCGATGATGCTGCACCAACCGGGCCTGTAACTCAAAAACCAGCCATAACATATGATAATAACAACAAACCCAGGGGGCCTAGATAACGAGGTAGAAGCTGAAGTTAAAACAATATTAATACAAGGCAGGAAAAGCAGAGTTACTGGTGTGTTGACAAGCAGCAGCTTGAATAATGACAAAACACCAGGAGATTTGAACGCAGCATACACACATGGAGAGCACTTATTTTAGAACTAGGAAATATAAGAAAAATTATATTTCCCTATGAACGGTTTAGCAAATGAATTGAGGAAGACATAAGCACTGTTGAGACTAGAATATTTGGTCTAAAATATCAAATTAAAGGAAACATCTCAAAGCACAAGAGAAAAATAGTCTGGTAAGTCAGGGGCAAAAAAAACACAATAGGAAAATGTGGAAATGATCTGATGTGGCAATTCACAGAGGAACAAAAGCAAATTGTGAATAAGCATATGAAAAGGCACTCAAACTAATTAGTAGTCAACAAATGCAAATTAAAGTAACATTGGGCAACATTCTATACCTGTAAGACAGGCTATTTTAAAAATTGAGATAATACCTGTTTTAGATGAAGAATCAGAAAAAATCTATCTTCTATACAACTGATGGCAATGTAAATAATTGTGGAAATCTCAGAAGCAAAATGATGACTTCTATTAAAAAATAAAAATGCGTATAGACTCTGAGCTCTCATTCCCACTTCTGCAAACCTGTCTCATAGGATTAATTCTATAGAACTAATAGATGTATAAAGTTATGTATTGCAGCATTACACAGAGAAAAAATAGGAATGAAACAACATGAATACCCTTTAATTTGTCAGTCTTAAATTTAGAAAGCTTCAAGTACAGTACAAAGCATATTTTATCCCTGAACCATTTGAGAGTAAGTTGCTGACCTAAGGCCCTATCAGTCCTGAATAATTTAGTACATATTTTGTACAATGACACTCCTACATTGTCACAATATACATGATCGAACTTTGAGAAGTAACATTTATAGGGGCACGTAGGTGATTCAGTCAGTTGAGCATCTGGCTCTTTCTTGGTTTTGGCTCAGATCATGATCTCACAGTTTGTGAGGTTGAGCCTGGCATCGGGCTCCGCGCTGACCGTTCAGAGTCTGTTTCTGATTCTCTCCCTCCCTCTCTCTCTGTCCCTCCCTTCTTGTGCTCTCTCTCTCTGAAAATAAATCAATAAATGGGAACAATTTATTAAAAAAAAGAAAATTAACACTGATATATATATTACTAATATCTAATTCTCTGACTACATTCAACTTTTATTGGTTGTCCCTACATGTTCTGTATTGCTCAAGAATCCAGCTTAGGACAATGTGCTAACATTTTGTTAAAATGTCTCTTTAACTTCTTTTGATCTGCCTGTTCTTAACATTCATGATACTGATACTCAAAGATTACAGGCAAATTATTTTGTAGAATGTCCGTTAATTTGGGATTTTTCTCATTGCATTCTATCTATAGGCACATGATTTAGATTAATCTGATTACCAATGTTAAATTTAATCACTTGATTAAGGTGATATCTACCAGACTTCTCTTTTGCAATATTACATTTTCCCTCTGCAATTAATTAATAATACATGGGCAGGTAATTGGAGACTACATAAATATTCTATTTCTTTTCAAATTTAAATTTATATGTATATTTATTTACATCATCATGGAGTCATGATTTCCTGTTTTGTTTTAAGAGTTATAATCTGTTCTTATCTGTATTAGTTTCTGAGGGCTATTGTAAAAAAAAAAAAAAAGTACCGAAACAAAGGTGGCTTAAAACAAGAGAAATTTTTTCTCTCACAGATTTGGAGGTTAGAAGTGCAATATCAAACTGTTATCAGGTCATGCTCCACCTGAAGGCTTTAGGGAAATACCTTTCTTGCTCCTTCCTAATTTGTGTTTGCTCCTGACAGTTCTGAAGCTTTTTGGTACACCCTTCCAATTTCTGCCTCTATCTTTACATGGCCTTCTTCATTGTAACTCTGTGTGTCCTCTTCCCATAAGGACACTAGTCATTGGATTTAGGACCCACCTTGATCCAGTATAAGCTCATTTTAACCTAATTATATGTGCAAAGCCTGTATCCAAGTAGGGTCAACATTCTGAGGTTCCAGGAAGACATACATTTGAGGTACGGGGGGACACTATTTAACCTACCACACTATTATAATTTCTTTTGATGTTCGTATGTCCCAGATTTGGCTGGTAGGAATCTGTCGTGCTGAGTTTTATGTCCTTTTGACATGTCCCCATTGTATTTTGAACATTTCCTTACTTTCTGGTATAATAAGGTGTTCCAGGGTCATTTGCTACTTTAATTGTTTTAGCCCTAGGATCTACTGCTTCTCTAGGTATCCTTGGTTCCTCTTAGTAGAAAACAGTATTTAGAAACTAAGATCTGATAGTAGATATGTTAAGTTGCTCTTGAGTTGGGCTGCTTCAAGGCTCACTAAGTGGAAATGATTTTGTCTTTTGACATCCTTTGTCACAGTCAAGAAGTCTGCTATTATTCTAATCATCTTTCTTTATATTTTATATCCTCTTTTCCTGGCTGTTTAAAAATAGTTGCTTTGTCTTTGGTGTTCCACTGTGTCCATACATCACAATATGTTGTTCTTATTTTTTACATAGAGTGCATCCTTGATCTATAGATTCATGTACGAAACAAATTCTAAAAGAATATTTATTATTTATTAAATTCTACCTCCACTCCATTCTGTTTTTTCTTGAGGACTCATATCTATGTTTTTTTTTAATTCTTTTTAATCTTTTCCAGCCTATCTCTTTCATGCTATGTTCTGTGTATATTCTTTTCTTTAAATTTTTTAACGTTTATTTATTTTTTGAGACACAGAGAGAGACAGAGCATGCGACACAGAATCCAAGACAAGCCCCAGGCTCTGAGCTGCCAGCACATAGCCTGTCACGGGGCCTGAACCCATGAACCACGAGATCATTACCCAAGCTGAAGTCGGATGCTCAACCAACTGAGCCACCCAGGCTTCCTGAGATATTCTTTTTTTTATGCTTATTTACCTGTTTTGAGAGAGAGAGAAAGAGAGTTCCAAAAAGGCTCAGTACTGTCAGCACAGAGCCTGATGCCGGGCTCAATCCCTCCAATTGTGTGATCACAATCTGAGCCAAAATCAAGAGTTGGGTGCTTAACTGACTGAGCTGCCCAGAAGCCCCTAGGTATATTCTTTAGATTTATATTCCACTTCATTATTTTTCTCAAGTCAATTTATTTAATGTTTAATTCATACTTTTAAAAACAATTTCAACAATTTTATTTCTCATGGTTGCATATTTAAATCTACCTATTAATTTGTAGTAATGTCTCATAATCACTTAGCAACTGTGTGCTTTATATATTTAAATATTTCATATATTCAAAAGGTACCTCTGATAATTCCAAAATGATGCAGCTAGTTGGGAGAAACTAAAACTATTGTTTTTCCTGTTTTTTGTTTTGTTGGGGTTTTTTTTTGTTGTTGTTTTGCTAAATGACACAAATAATGCATTACCTTTATGATTTTCAATTTATTGCTTTTTCATGATGTGTGAGATCCTGTAGACCTAAATGAAGGAAGTTTTCTCTGGAGATATGTTTTTGCATTTGCTGGTAGCACCAATCTCAGATCAGTGCCTCTTGAGAGTCTGCAAAAGTCTCATGCTCTGTTTCCACTTTGTAATTTACAGGGCTGAGTATCTGATAGTAGGGATGTTGTTGACATCTGGCACTGAGGCAATCTTCTCATTGCCTACACTTAGTACTTTAGCTTCCTGCTGATGATTGGTTTCCATCTTAAGGAGTGTTTGTATGTGTTTCTGTGAACAGAAGTCAGCCTGTGAATTCTCCTCCTTTTAACACTAGCAATGTCTCAAAATGTGTGTACATAATTCTAAAAAAAAAAAAAAAAAAAAGTAAAGATGGCTCATAAAGTGGTCTTTTAAGTAAATGCATATAACTTAAAGTTGAATAGATTAAAGATTTAAAGAAGGTAAATTTAAAGAACTTAAGAGAACAGGTAGTATGCACATATGACAAACCTCTGAAGATTGTTGGTGAAAAACGGCACATTTGTAAGTACCACTCTAGTTCATGTTCATTCCTTCCTCCTTGTGCCCTGCTATATTTTATGTATGTCCTGTTTATTCCGATAATTAATCAATCTACCCTCACTCCCTTATTGATACTGTTTCTGTTCTTATATTCCATGCAAGTCAATGTCAGGATGGTGACTTAGGTTACATTTCAATGCCCTAGTGTCTATCACAATTCCATAAAAAGCATAAATACTCATTTAGCTGAATGTGTTATGAATACTTGCCTAACAAAATAATCTGATATTGGGTATTCTCCACTAAAATGTACAATTGTGGACAGATGCTGATCATCTGTGTTTCCCCTAGAACTTCCATACAAACCAACTATCGATGTTAAATTGAAATGTTGAGAGATTAAATTACTTCTGTAGTTATTATGATGAGACACATTCTGTCCCTCATGACTCGGGATGTTGATGACATAAATGTCTTTGTGTTTTCTGTATGAATAACTTCTTACAGCCGAGAAACTGGACGCAGTCTTTGGCATGGGTGTATTAGCCATTACTGGCAAACAGTAAGTTCTAGCTCATAAAAAACTCATCATTTTAATCTATGCCCTTTGTCTCTATGCTAAGTGTATTACACAACATATTGATTCATCTTCCTAAGAATAACAAGCACATATTGGTTTGCAAGTGCTCTAATATTAGAATTAGTAATCTTATTGTCTGGATCCTGTAGTGTTTTGTTCTGTATCATACATTTTGCCATTTACAACATTCTATATCTTGAAATTGTTCTATAATGCATGTAAAATATTTCAAAATAAATTCAAATGTACATATATAACTTTTGTCCCACTCTCATAAATTTAATTTAAATGGAAGCATAAATTGCCTTCCCGATTTAAACACAAATATTTTAATCTGTTATTAATACACAGTTTGAAAGTGTTTTTTTCTGATCTAAATATCATGCTAATTATATTTACCTGTGCCAATAGTCATGGCTATGGTGATTGGCAATAAAATGGTGACTCCTTGAACAAGTAGAAATTTAAGGGCCTGTTTAAAGTATGAGATTCTTTTCATAGATGTGTTTTCACTGACAATATTTACAAAATCTCCTAAAAAAATCAGCCAAAGGGTAACAAATAAGTCTCCAGATTTTATAGAAAAAAATTTTGGAAATGCCTCTAAATCATATTCTCTATGGCAATAATTCCCTGCAAAAACACATAGTTTATTCTCCTAATTTAAACATACTTCTTTAACATAAATTAAAGAAAAATTTCCCTTTTAATTCACTTTTTGATATTTTTTGTGTGAAAATATTCTACTTAACTAGTACAAATGAGCTCTTGAAGGACTGGACAGAGGGCTGGCAAGTTATTGTAAAATAAATGGTGGTCCGAAGACCATGTGGCCATTGTTCCTGTTAATCTATCAGTATTTGCAGAGAAAAATAAGTAGGTGTGGACTATTTTTGAATTTCATGTTTTTGAGTTTTTATACTTCTAGTAATTAACCTTGGATAACCTAATATGAAATTAATACAATCCAAACAATATACATATTTTTTCATTTAAGCATATTGGCATCTGTTATTTCTTCCAGAGACATTTGGCAAATTGTTATTTCTTGGAACCTGTCATTTATAGACAAAGGAGTTCGGACATGGTGCTCAATACCTATTGTATAGGAAAACAGAAGGATTGCTAATTGTTCTCTATAATATCAGTTAAATAAAATTTGTTAATATTTTAAACATAACGCTGAGAAGTTTTATCTTTGACAGAGTATAGCTAGTTTAAGAATATGATTATAGCAACAGTGTAAATGATGCACAGCACTTAGGGGAAGCATTTTTCCATTTATTGGACAATACTGAATCCATCCATATGTATGTGTATATGCATCTACATACACATGTATGTAGGCAGATAGTAATGTTGAAATGGAAGCTAAAGAATTAACTGGGAAGAAAAAATAATATCTACATAGTCAAATTTATGTATAAAAATTTTTTTTTCAACGTTTTTACTTATTTTTGGGACAGAGAGAGACAGAGCATGAATGGGGGAGGGGCAGAGAGAGAGGGAGACACAGAATCGGAAACAGGCTCCAGGCTCCGAGCCATCAGCCCAGAGCCTGACGCGGGGCTCGAACTCACGGACCGCGAGATCGTGACCTGGCTGAAGTCGGACGCTTAACCAACTGCGCCACCCAGGCGCCCCTCAAATTTATGTATAAATAAAAGTATCTCTATATCTCCTTTATTTTGTGATACAAGAGGAATGAGGATTCCATCAGATTAATAAATGGGTAAATGTCAATTCAGAAATTGTAGGCAAAACACTTTGCTCAGTGAATTCCACAGTGGATGAATTGCATGACGATGAGGATAGGTCTCCAATTCATAACTACTGAAACTTTAAAATTTAGTAGTTTCTGAATTATTCCAGAAATCATGCTTCTCTTTTTTGATCCATAGCAGAATGTTCTGGAGGAGATGATGATGATATTTTGGTCTTCTAAGAAATATGTTAATGCACCAAATAATATCCTTTTAGACATAACATTCAACAGGAGTCTGGGATTCGTTTGGTACACTCATGATTATTATGATAAAGCCACTTGTTCATTGTCTCGTGGTTCTACAGAGGCTATTTTGGAGGTATTCAGTCATCTGGTGTTTGCACAAATCCCTTACAGTGTTGGAATGTCTATTTTTCTATCTTAAGCCTACTTTTTTTATAAGTTGATCTAGAATGCAGATATGTCATTTTGATACGATTGGATATGTGGACCTTATTTGAGTTTGATGCACTGCTGGCAATTTTGCCAGCTAGCATATAGAATGACCCTTAGTGCATTTCATGCTAATTTTATTTCTTGAGTAGGCATTATGCTAGCAATCCAGTGGCACTTTTCTGGGGTTTTCTAAGAAGTAGTTAAAAAAAACATATATTGGGTTTACTCATAAGCACAAAAAGAAGGCACATTCCATAAGTGATTGGTCAATGGTCCATTCCCCAAGATACAGATTTTTTTATTATTTCAGTGTTATTGTTACAATAAAGCATCTAAGTTGAACATTGATCTCATTTATTCTTACATTCAAGGGCATATTCGAGTGAATTGGTGTTCACCATTTCTGGCCTCTTTCAGAATTCACTTTTATTTTATTTCCTTTTACTTTGTATTCTGTCATCAACTCATTCTGCCCTATTTTTCCAGGAAAAAAAATCTTGGATAAAAAAGAACTTGCTTACTTTGTGTGGTTTCTTAATACTTCTTCTCTAATTAGGAGGATTCATGTCAGTTATATTTTTAGGAGAAAAAAATGTATACGTAGAGAACAGATGGTACCGTTAGTACCCAAGATAAAGAGTTCTATTCACAAAGCATTTGTGGACCATTATGTGTGCTTTTTCTAACTTTCTGTCGTTTTGCCCCCAATTTGCTTGGCATCAGTTCAGATGTAGTAGAAAGTTTTGTGTGACATTATCATTTGTTGAAACTCACATGAAAAGAAATTAATGTCAATTGAAATAATTCAAGGAAAAAAAAGTTAAAACTCGGATGCTTAACAACTATAATAAAGCCATTAACCCTGCAATGATAGCCTCCTAGTGCAGAGAAGATTAAATTTATATCTAAAAAATGTTTACATTTATCTTTATTTTTAATTAGTGAGGATTCAGGTGACAAGTTTTCTGACCTTTAGCGTTCTTTTTATTGAAATAGATACATCCTATTCACTAGAGTTGACTCTTATGGAAATTGAGTTACTTAAATTATATATAATTAAAAAATATTTTTAATGTTTATTTATCAGTGAGAGACAGAGAATGTGCATGGGAGGGGCAGAGAAAGGGAGACACAGAATCCGAAGCAGGATCCGGGCTCTGAGCTGTCAGCACAGAGCCCAACCTGAGTCTCGAACTCACAAGCCGCCAGATCATGACCTGAGCCGAAGTTGGATGCTCAACCGACTGAGCCACCCAGGCCCCACTAAATTGTATATAATTTTAAACCTCTCAAAAGTGAAGGAGTAGGAGAAATAAAAGAGATAGGTGCATAGTGAGGCACCTGAGGAAGAGGGCAAGATGCAAATGAAGGCTGAAAGAATCAATATAATTTCCTACAGATTAAACAATTCCTGTTTTGTGGTTTTGTATATATAATTTTTTTTCTGTTTTGCTTCTTAAGATTGAGATTACCTATTCAACACAAAGAGAAATAAGTATAAATTAGTTTTGTATGTTAACCAGTTTCCTCATAGGCTGTAGCAATGTTATGAAATGCCAAATCTGAAATAAATTTATTTATTTCACACAATTTCTAATGCTGTATTTTATAAAAAGCAGAATTTTTCTTCATTTTAATGCATATGTTAATATATTATTTTATTTTTTCAGATTTATTGAGATATAATTTACATGTAACCTTGTGTAAGTTTAAAATGTACAGTGTGTTAATTTGATACACTGATATATTGCAAAATGATTCCAAATAAAGAGTTAGCTAACACCTCTGTCACATCATGGAATTGCCATTTCTTTTTTGTGGTGAGAACATTTAAAATTTACTCTTTCAGCAACTTTCGAGTACATGATACCATATTATTAACTATAGTCACCATGCTGTACTTTGGGTTTCTAGAACTTACTCATCTTATAACTGAAAGTTTGTCTCTTTGACCAACACTTCCTCATTTCCCCCACCTCTTTCAGTCCCTGATAACCACCATTCTGGTCTCTGTTTCTATGTGTTTGCCTTTTTTAGATGCCACATATGAGATCATTCAGTACTTGTCTTTTTCTAACTTATTTCACTTAGTATAATGCACTCAAGGTCTATCCATGTTATGTCAGGATTTTTTTCTCTCTCATGGTGAATAATATTCCAATATATTCATTTTATATATGTAAATCGAATATAAATATATCCAATTACATATATATAAATATATAAATAAACATAATGTTCCATTTATATATTATTTAGTATTTGTATATAAAATATTTATATATTTAGTATATATACATACTGCACCTTCTTTATCCATTCCTCTATTGATGGACACTTTGTTTTAAAAACAGAACCAAGACAGATGCAGGTGGAAAGTGTGAGGAAAATCAGTCTCCTGTCCCAACAATCTCCACTTCCAGTCACTCCTCAAAAACTAATTCTTTTAAAACCTTCTATTTTAAGTTCGTGTGTTGATTATTTCCATAACTCTAAAACATATGCTGATGGCTCTATTTTGCTTTATTACTTAAAAAAAAATTTACACTGATACCCCATTTGAAAAAAATGAAAATTTTGCTTGCTTACACAACTCCCTTTTAGCTTTCTTTCTTTTTTTATAATTATATTGTTATTTTATTATGTTCATTTAAAAACATTTGACATTCTACATCTTCATACAGGCATATCATGACTCCACATTGTGGAATGTGAGAATATGAGATCTTATGCCTTTTTCCACCCTTTGCCTCAACTTCTGTATCCCAATCTTTCTCTATGATACCTTTATCTTTTCATTTTCAAGGCTTAAGACATTTGTATTATGTTTTATTTATGTTTTGTCATCTTGGTTATATGAAGTTAAATCTAAATAACTTGTTAATTACTGTAGCAGTAGACATAGGAAGCACTGTCCTAATTTCCCTCCTGAGCTGCTTATTGTGAAGATTGCCCTCATCAGATTTCTTTTGGAATCAACAAGGAAAACTGCCTTGCTCTTCCAAAGGACCTTAGCCTAGAAACTGAATGAAATGTGGTGGTATAAGGCTTCAGCACCTCATCCCCATTTGGGGCAACACTATAAGACAGAGTTCAAAGTTCTCCATCTGTTTCTCAAAAAACTCAACTAGGTATCAGAAGTGGTCAGAGAAAACAAGTGCTAAGATGGGATTTTGGCCCAGGATGACTCATGGCCTGCCTCTGTCTTGAGGATGACATTTCTAGTGGTAGCTGGAACACAGACAGCTCATGTCACAAAAGAAGCAATTGTTAAATCTTTCACTGTTGTAAGCTGAGATGGCCCACCTGGTGGAAAGGACTGCACTAGTCCATGCTGTGTATCAGAATTTGGGGAATTGTAGGGCAGAGGAAAATGAAATTATAAGGACAGTAGAATTGTGTGGCTATTTCTAAGCTCAATCAAGTTTGGGGAAAAGTATAACAAAAAAGAGGAGAGAAAGCAGAAACTGTTCCTTGAAAGTGAACTGTGAAAGACATCGTTGGTCTCATGTAGAGAGGTTCTTATCTCCTGCAGCTACCAAGCAGAGAAAGGAGAGGATCAAGACTAGGAATTTATTTTAAGAGTAGCTAAGCTGCAAAGATGGTTAAATGTCTAGCAAAAGTTGGGCTGTCTTGCCGAAATAAGGGCCTTAGTCAGGAAAAACAGAATCCTGAACCAAGGCATGGGAACATCTGGATTGATGAGTCCCAATCATGAAGCCCTAGATTCCCCTGAACCATCTACTTACAACTCTTCATTAATGGACAATAAAGAGAACTGTCTCCTGAGAGGCAATATGCTCTTCCTCATAATCTACCTTCATCTTCCTTCCTGGACATTAGGCCATTCACCCTAGTGAAGTAACAACAGAAACTAGACAGAGGAATGCTGATCCCAAAGAGAGTGAAGGGTGGGTAAAATGAAGAGGCTGTGAGAACTCGCAGGGCCCTGGAGAATGTGTTAAATAAGGCAGTCAGAATACCAATTATGATAAAATATAATATACTAATCTCCCTCAACTTATGACGGGGTTATATCTCATAAACCCATTATAAATCAAAGATATCATTAAGTCAAAAATGCACTTAATACACCTAACTGACCCAACGTCATAGCTTAGCCTCGCTTAAATGTTCTCAGAAAGCTTAGCTTACAGTTGGACAAAATCATCTAACACAAAGCCTCATTTACAAGAAAGTGCTGAATATCACATGTAATTTATTGAAGACAGTACTGAGAATGAAAAACAGAATGGTTGTATGGGTACAGAATCGTTGTTAAGTTAGTGCTTGTTACCTTCGTGTTGGAACCGCTTACTGGGAGCTACAGATCGCTGCCTTTGTCCAGCATCAGAAAGAGCACCGTACCACATCTCACCAGCCCTGGAAAAGATCGAAATTCAAAATTTGAAGTATGGTTTTATGGAATTCATATTGCTATCGTACCATCATAAAATTTAAAAATCGTAAGTTGAAACATTGTAAGTCTGGGCCATCTGTATTGATGTGGGAGAGCTCTTCCAGGATATGAGACTTAACACCTTGGCAAAGATGTTGAGAGATGGTGTGAACATGCTTCTGAGAAGTTTCCTACATGCATAAGAAAAAGCAGTTGTCCACCCTAAGGGAGGTAAAATGTCAAAATTACAAAAGTAAATGATGCAAGAAGGGATTAAAAGGCTCAAAGAGGTGGGCATAATAGATTGCATCTAGTATGTGAGGCCAGAAAATACCCGGATGACTATATTCCAGAGTGCCTGGAAGATACATTACTTACCAAAGCAATAAGAAATGTGTTGATGAAGGGGGGTGGGGGGCGGGCACCGGCATCACTAAGAAGTCAGTGGCGGCTCTCCTGAAAGCCAGGGCTAATGTAGGAGATGCCATTGTAGAACTAAACTCATTAATAGCACTGAGGATAATAAGAACCTGAAACAATTAATGAATGCCTGATAGCAATACAATTCTCAAAGTTATGTAAGCTCAGTCTTTGAAATAAGTAATAAGTTTGGACAGATAGTCAAGGTGATCTGACAGATAGTAATAGACCACAGCATACACAGAGGCAAATTGGATAACAAGGGCAAATCAATTTGTATCATCAGAAGTCAAAGAAGGATGATCATGAGGTTTAAGGTACTCACCCCAATAAAAAGTCATGAGTGCTTTCTTGGTTTCTGAATCTAAGCTCATTTTCTTGTATATATTCCAAACAACTGAACAAGAGACAAGTCCTCAGGAGGAAAAACATCACAATTAACAAAACAAGTCTATATGGTAATGAGTTTCATGATCCATACCAAGGGGACATAAGGCCATTTATTTATGTACCTTGGGGAAAAAAAGTATACCCAAACATTTCAAGAACTATTGGACACAGAGTCAAATTTGTCATTTATGTCTGGAAATAAGTGTCACTATGGACTCAAGTTATATGGCAGTACACTGGGGACAAATAATTACTAGCCTTGGTTTGAGTCTAGCTCGTGGTGCATTTATGAAAGTACATGGTGGCCATTGACCAGACACAGAATTTAAATTGGAATAGATGTACATGTCAGTAGGCAAAAAACTCATATTAGATCTGTACACAGCAGGGTGAGGACTATTATAGTGAACAAGGCCAAGTAGAAGCCTCCAAAAAATTCTCTACTTTCCATTCATCCCAAAATACTAAGTTAAAAATCATATCATGTTGTAGGGAAAATGGAAGAAATTACTGATACATTTAGAGACTTAAGAATGAGGGGTGCCTGGATGGCTCAGTCATTTTGGGCATCCAACTCTGGATTTTGGGTAGGGTCATGATCTCACAGTTCCTGGATTCAATCCCTGTGTCAGGCTCTGTGCTGACAGTGTGGAGCCTGTTTGGGATTCTCTCTCTTCCTCTCTCTCTCTCTGTCTCTCAAATAAACAAATAAACATAAATAAATAAATAAATATTTAAGACTACAATGTAGTGATCCCCATCATATCTCAATTTCATGACTACAAAGTAGTGATCCCCATCATATCTCAATTTCATTTTCCAATCTTGTCTATACAAAAACCAGATGAATCTTGGGTGATGTTAGTGGAGTATCATAAATTCAACCAAGCTACAGGTGCAGCCTCTGTGCCAGATATGGTGTTTTTCTTAGTGCAGATTAACACAGTATCAGGCACATGGCCTATAGCTATTGATTTAGGAAATTAGTTCTTTTTACACATATCAGAAAAGTGGATCATAATGAATTTGCAACAAATAAACAAACAAACAAACAATAGTGTGTTCCAGGCCTGTTAACTCTTTCACTTTCTCTCATAATGTAGTCCAGAGACATCTGGGTCATTTGACATTTCATAGAATTTCATGACCACTGGAGCAAGAAGTGGTCTATTGCAGGTCTTTATAAAGCCATGAGCCAAGGAAAGTGGATGGCCTTTAGAAGCTGTTCAAAACTTGACAGCTTCCATGTCACCTGGTATATGGACTGGGGCATGACTTCTCGGTGTGGAATGCATTGCCTCCAGAAACTGTAAAGGCCTCCAAGAACTTCTGTTTCCCTCTTTGTACTATGGAATGCAAAATGTGACAATTTGTCTCTTATTTGGGAGGGGATGCCTTGCCTTGCCCCAGATCACTGGACTTCTGCAAACTTTAGTGGTAGATCCCTGCATATTTTGTAGAATTTATCTCCCATTCTCTAAAGGGAATTTATCTCCCAGAGACTTCCAGCATATTAGCTAATTCTTGTTCATACTGACAAATTAAAACAATGACTTGATGTGATGGAAATGACGTGGTAATCTATAGGTTGTCCAGAGGGTCCAAATCTCTTAAGGAGATCTATATCTATATCTATATCTATATCTATATCTTTATATCTATACATTTTTATTTTAGAGAGAGAGCATGTGAACAGGGGAGAGGGGCAGAGGGAGAGAGGGAGAGAACCTTAAGCTGGCTCCATGCTCAGTGCAGAGCCTGACATAGGGCTTGATCCCACAACCCTGGGATCATGACCTGAGCTGATATCGAGAGTCAGTTGCTCAACTGACTGAGCACCCAGACACCCCTCTTCAGGCTATATTATGACCAAGAACAACAGTGTTAACCCTGGTGCAAACAGTAAAGAATATTTTTATCCAGTCCAGGTAGATGTGTTTTTGGAATGTCTTACTCGATGGTGCTAGAAATGAATGCATTTTCCAAGTCAGTGGTCTTAGACTGTACATAGCCCTCATTAATTTGGTCTAGCAATCATATTTTACCTGGTACAACCACTGTGTGATGGTTATTTCTACGTGTCAACCTGACTGGGGCATGACATGCCCAGATATTTGGCAAAATACTACATTCCCCAACTCTACTACTACCTAGCTTCTTATTAGTTTCTGCCAAATAGGTACTAGAGGGGAGACTGAAACAAAGAAGGCCAGCAGGCATTTTCTTATTTTTTTCTGTTCTGGTACACATGCCTTAGCATCTGAGGACAGATAAGCTCCTGTCTCAGCTTTTATGGGCTCTCCCAGAATTTTCGAGTGTGTCCTGAGAGTGTTTCGGATTGAGATTAGCATTTGAATTGGTAGATTGAATAAAACAGATTGCACTGCCTGAGATGGGTGGGGTTCATCTAGTCCCTAGAGGGCCCAGATAGAACTAAAAGGCAGAGGAAAGGAGGAGGTCATTGTGCCTGACTGTTCAGCTGTAACATCAGTCTCATGCGCTAGAAATGGAATTTACGCCACGGTTCTTGTGGTTCTTAGGCCTTTGTATTTGGGCTGGAATTACATGACCAGCTTTCCTGAAAGTTTGATAAAGATAAACAGTTCGATAAAGAACCTGAGAGCAGAGATGTTAAGTAATCAAGTTCACACAGGTAGTTATGGTACTAGAGCTACGTTTTATTTGTTTGGTTTACCGCTTTTTATAGCAATAGATTAAAATTCTGTTGTCAAATGTTTCCTCATTTTTTTAACTTAATAGTATCTCTGCGCTTCGGTTTCTTGCATTTTTCTGGAAACTACACTAAAGTTAAAATGATAAATCTATATTTTCCAAAATTATTGTGTCTTTTATTTTATTTTAAATTTGAATAATCTTAAGTGACTTCTGCTGCTCTCCAAGAAACTAAAGTTAATAGTGAATCACTTTGTAATACCACCTGCTGATTGTACTTGAATTCTGTGATGTGTGACACCAAGAAGTACTTATCATGAACATTGCCAAAAGTGTTGTCTTGTACTTTTTAACATATTCTCTTGACTGTACATCTTCATTTTTCTAGGTGGAAATATCACCCTTCATCGAAATCCACAAATTTCATAGCTATCATTTCATGAAACAGACAATGGTTTCTGAGTAAATTTTTGTGCCTTTATTGTCATTGATTTCACAAGATGAACAACTCTTCCTGGATAATCACTGAACTTTACATAACAGAATGATGTTTCCCGTTGCTCTTCGCGGGTCTCTTGTGCTGCATTGAAGTTTTTGTTCGCATTGTTTTCCAATCACTTCCCCCTTCCACGTGTGCTATTTCCTTATATTCTCCCTTTGTGACTTGCCCTGATTTCGTGACTCAGGATCTTTCTTACTTGCCTTTCAAGTTTCCTTCGTTCTAGACTAAGCCAATTTGATTCTTTGATTTCCTTTTAAATTTCCTATGTAATTATCTAGTTTCTGCATGTGCCTCTGAAAGTGTTTCTTTAAGGGACATGAAGTTTTCTTGAATTTCTTTAGCTCTTACTCTCTATTCCTATTGCTTTTATGATTGTTGAAACACAACCTCTTGAAATTGTTTTTTCTCATTTTTCCTCTCAATTAGGTTGGAGGCTATTTATTGTTTACTCCTTTCCCCTAAATAATGGACACTGGAAGCTATATATCGCTTATTTAAATATTTCTGCTCCAAGTCACTCTTGTAAAATTTACTCTGTGCTTGGGATAAGAACTAGACGTCTACATTTGTCAACTCTATTACTACTAGCTTCTTATTAGGTTCTCCTAAAGGAAGAAATTGAAACAAAGAAGGCAAGCAGGTACTTTCTTCTTTTTTCCTGCTCTGGTAGACCTGCCTGAGCATCTGAGGACAGACAGGCTCCAGTCTCAGCTTGCATGGCTTACATGGGCTCTCCCGAGAATCACCTGCTATGTCCCCTTAGGCATTCACAGAGCAGGACCTCCTGGCACCTGAAGACATGTGCACACCTCCCCTCACCCTCTGGCCCCCCTTCAGCAAATATATTCTGATCACATCACTTCTTTCTTCTTTTCCTCAGTCATAGTGCTGTGTATTCAGTTACTATATAGGTTACTTTTTACCCCCCACTGTTAAAAAAAGTCAGCCTTTCAACACCAATTCAATAATCAATTCATTGTCTGAAGTTCACTTTGTAATGTATGTGATATAAGAAATATTAAATTCATTTGATTTTTCTAGTTTGCTTTCTATTCCTACTGCTTTTATTATTTTTAAAACTTTTATTCTGAAATTATTTTTTTCTCATTTTAACCTTTGATTAAGCCAATGAATATGTATTAGTCAGTTTTGTAACTGAAACTAGAAACACTGGCATTTTACACGGAGCAGAACAGCCAGAGAATATAAAGATGTAATAGTTAGAAAAATAGCCACTGTTGTCCAATCACTGCGTCATATACCTGAAACTAATGTAATACTGTCAATTATACTCAAATTTAAAAATTGCAAAAATAATTTAAAAATAACAAAATAGCTACCATTTTTTAAATGTTTTTATTTATTTTTGAGAGAGAGACAGAGCGCAAGCAGGGGAGAGGCAGAGAGAAATGGAGACACACACAGAATCCAAAGCAGGCTCCAGTTCTGAGCTGTCAGCACAGAGCCTAATGCAGGGTTTGAACTCAGGGACCACGAGATCATGACCCCAGCCTAAGTTGGATGCTTAACCGACTGAGCCACCCAGGCGCCCCTAAAATAGCTATGATTTTTAAGAGAATACTAAGTATAACTTTTTTTTTTTAGAAATATTTCACATATTCCTTTTTAACAATCTTGTGAGATCATTATTTTCCAGTTTTAAGGACAAGGAATGTATGGCTGAGAGGTTCAATGAAACAAGTTTGTAGAGCCAAGAATTAGTGGAAACTGCTTTTGAGTACTGGCATATTCTCTCCAGAACCTTTGTTTTTAACTATGAAAATGTTTGCATAGAATTTCAACTTCCGACCAATAAATAGGAAGCTTCCATTGTGCTTTAAGCATATCCTGGGGCTCCTGGGTGGCTCAGTAATTTGAGCGGCTGACTTCACCTCAGGTCATGATGTCACAGTTTGTGAGTTCGAGCCACTTGTCAGGTTCTGTGCTGACAGCTCAGAGCCTGGAGCCTGCTTATGATTCTGTGTCTCCCTCTCTCTCTCTCTGCCCCTCCCCTGCTCATGCTCTGTGTCTCTATCTCTCTCTCAAAAACAAATAAACACTAAAAAATTTTTAAAAAAGCATATCCTAATACTTTTATTGTCCTTTTAATTGAAATGCTCACATTTTCTAATGAAAACTTGTAATTTCTGACATCCATTTTGTGAGAACATCTCTACTTTTAGATTAGAATCTAAATATAAAAAATCTAAATATGCAAAGGATATCCATCATTTTTGTGTTGCCACGGCTGAAGAATTTTTGTTAAAAAAAAATTAACTCCTTACTCCCAAATTTCCAAACCATTTCTGTAGACATTGCTTGCTTAACCTAGAAGGCATTTTTAAATGTTTAAACACTTATAACATAATAAACTTATCCTTGCCATATAACCAAAGAAGACGTTCTGAATAATTGAGGGTCTAAACTCATATAGAGTGGCTTCCATGTAATAGTAAGCATTTTATTTCATTTACAGTCATCATAGACTTAGCCAAAAATTGAAGTTTTAGAAATAGTTAAGGTTTAGCTTGGCCAAAATGCTGATAGAGGATTTTTAATAATTTTTTAAAGTCCATGTGTGTATACAACCTTACCAAAAGAAATTGAAGTGATCTTTTTTTGAGGAAACTATGAACGGTAATCTATAATGTAACTCTTTTGTTTCAGTTTCTCTGCTTCTAAACAGTCTCAATTTTCTCCTCCAACCACTCAAATGTCCTACATATCTTTCGGCCAACCTGATCTTTGTTAGTGACAACAGATAGAAATTAAGAGTTTGAAACCTCACCTAGTTGTAATTTTGTATGCTTTCGTTAATGCTATTTTTTTTTTTTTTTTTTTCAGAAATAGTGCTTGAATCCTCATTGTGTACTGTTGGAGGAGAAGTTTTTCCTCTGCCTTTCAAAGGTTTTCCTGGCTAGTCTGGGGATTAAATTGGCAATAAACAGATTATCAGGAGAAAAGCAATTTTTTCTTATAGGAGAAAATCAAATTTAATATTTGTACTTATGGGAAAGCCACATATGTGAGGGGTCAAAGACAGAAAGGCAAAATGGATATAAATGCCATCCTGAGCTAAGGAAAGGGACAGGAGTGTGCAGCTTCTGAAGAGAGGAGGGCAGTTCACAGGGCAACAAGAAAAGCAGGTATTTGGTAATTAGATAGGTGGTAGGTGGTAATTAGATGTTTGCCCTGCCATATAGGTGCCCTGCCATACAGGTAAGATTTATCTCTGGTAATAGCTCGAATTCTGGAAAAGACACTTTAGATTCTTCTGTTAGTTAAGGATGGGGCAAAACTTTCTCCTGAGCCCTCAGGGTCTTAATTATCTTTAGCTCAAAATAATCCACATGCTAAAATGGCACGTTTTGTAGTGACTTGTTTGCAACCCCTTCAGTACCCTCAACTATTCTAGGCATTCTGCAAAGATGAGTAAGAATATAGTACCAAACATTAAGGTTCTCAGTTATCAAAAGAGATAAACACTGAAATAGGTGAGTTCATAGAGAAGCAAATGGATTAGGGATGTATATGTGCTAGTGATGGTTAAAGCCCCATGGATTATATAGTGGGAAAAATAATTCTGAGTGGGTGAATAATTTTTTTTACTACTAAAATAATATTTATGTGTATTTTACAGAAATTCATTAATGCTTGTCTCTTAAAAATAAATATTTTATTTTATTTAAAATTTGTGATGCCTGAGCAATTATGTTTTTCCTCTCAGTTTGTCATTCCAGAAGAAATTAGCCTGTGCTAATTTCAGAGTCATGATATAGAATCATTACTGAGCCGGTTGTAGTTGTAGTTGTAAAAAAAAAAACAAAAACCAAAAAAAAAAAAAACAAAACAAAAAACCAACAAAACTATGCTTTTATGGATCAATGCTGAAAAACCAAATGCATATTATAATATTTAGACTCATAGGAAGTAAAAGATGGCACCACAGTCTTTGGGAAATGAGGGATATGAATTAGTTTAAAAGTATCTAAATTGGGAAGTTTTTAGGGTGACCAGAATCAACAGAGCAAGCAAATTTCCAGAAGATAAATGGCAGCTTTTGATATAATGTAATAGACTTCGGACAAATGTAATAATTTGTTCTTAATTTTGATGCCTATAAATGATTGAATATGAAAATTACTTCTATATTTTGATATATTACATCAAAAAATTAAAATATCAAACTTTATATGATTACCAAGAACAAATTTATTGATGACTTTTATTTTTTTTAGTATAAAACAAAACATTGATCTGGAATGCCTAAATTTGATGCTATTAATCCAAAGTAACATCAGTGAAACAGATCATGTTGTGCCAAACCTTATCCTTGGTTTTCTCATTAGGTTCTTTAGGAAGTTGCATTTATTCTTTGGAAATACTAAAGCGTTCTTCCAAAACACACCTTTAGTGTTTCAGCATTGCTCGGTTCATTGCTGAAGCTAATGCCTTACTTGTGACTGGAAAATATTTATTTCCTATGAAAATCTGGGTCAATAAACATTAGAGAATTAAGAGCATTTAATTCTGAATATAAGTACCAAACCTAAGATATATCATCTGTTTCCACAAAGTTTTAATATTGTTTTATTTCCCTTCTTGTTCTCCTGCTATAGTTAAGGACGTAGGCAAGGTATGGTCATAACATGCCTTGTCTCCAGTTTAATGGAAAAATCAATGGATACCAGTAATTTCAAGAATATTAGATACAACCACTGTCTTTCTTAGAGTTCTTAGGCTGAGACTCTACAACAAAAAGTAATTGAATATTAATATAAATCTCAAAAGCTAAGTTACATTTGACCAAATTAAGCATTAATAATATATTGTTTAAATTATAATTTCTGAGTGAACTGGCCAGAGGAATTAAAGCAAATGTTTATTGACTTTCTTTCTTGTCCTTAAGATCTATTGTCTTTCCTTGATTTACTGCATGAAAAATAGTTGTCAGCTTCTTGGAATATTTTCAGAACTGTAGCTGTGAAGAAGGCATTGCCTTGTTCCTCTTTCTCCTTGTGTCTTTTCTTTCCCAAAATATGGAGATGAAGTCATTAATTTCATTATCCCCAAATTAGGTTGTGTACCAGGAAAAAACAAACAAACAAACAAACAAACAAACAAACAAAAAAACCTGTTTAACAAGGCACATTCACAGAGGCATGGAGGAAATTGAGGAGGAAGGACATGAGATCCATGTAGATTGTTTAAACATTCTTAAGGAACTCCTCAGCCACAATCCACGCTTCTGGCAATGACCAACAGCCTCACGTCCCTGATCTCCCTGTCCAGCTCCTCCATGAGGTGCATGACAAAGTCCACCAACATGAGCTTGTGCAGAGGCTTGCGAGTCGAAAACTGATGTCACATTCTTCCACTGCTTTCCTTCCGAGAATAAAGAAGTTCTCTGCTGCATCATCATGAGGCACATATTGCTTTCTAGTCCATCTTTGCATGCTTTCAGTACCAGTGACCCCTGTTGACACCTGAATTGCTTCCCAAGTTACACTGCCTTCTTCCTTCTGGGGCTGCAGTTCTTAGCAAGAGGCTACTGTTGTGATTAAGATTTCCCCAGATGTTAATTCCTCTCTGTAGCAGGCCAACAGACAGTGGGCTGATGGATCCTGGGTAAAACTTCACAAATAGTTGTTGCCTAACACCTGTTAGCTAATACATTGCTTTCATTTCTTGGTATTCTTCAACTCTTTAGTTCCACCTCATGTTTGAGACTAGTGTGGTTCTGGAAGACTGAGCAAAATAGGGACAGTTCTTTCATCCTCTTCTCCTAAGACCAACTCAGTTCACAGTAGCCTTATCATACCAGGATTATTTAGATGCTGACCCAGATCTTGCCTCCCTGTCACCTGTTATGTATTGCCTTCACAATATCTCTAATTCTCCGTATATGAGAGAAGAATGTGCATTTGTAACTATTGTTACCGAGATTTTGTTGGCCTTTACGATGGTTTCATATTTTTTGTAAGTATTTTTTACATATATTTTCTTTTCTCTGGTAGTTTTATGATCTCTATGCTTTTCTTGTCTTCATTCCACCCTTTCTTCCTCCTTCTCTTATTAAATAATGCACATTCTGCACATTGGTTTCTATTCCCATTCTGTGAAAACAAATACTTTTAAAATCTCTATTGAAGCGGTCAGGAAACACTTTCCGTAAAGGGCCAGATAGTAATTTTTTATATTTTGCAGACCGTGCCATATAGCCTTGGTCACACTTTTTCAACTTTGATTTGTAGTGCAAAATTAGCCACAGACAGTATGCAAATAAGTGACATGGCTCTGTTCTAATAAAACTTTATTGACAGGAACAGATAGTAAGCCATGGTTTAAAGATTCTTACTCTATATCACACGCTTCTATTTAAGGAGAAAAAGAGTGACTACATTCTCAGTATTTTATTACTTTGAAAAAAACATTGTTAAAAAACCGGTCTCCTTCCTTCAAGAACAAAATCCTCTTTTGGGGCTTTTGGACTTTCTGTTAAAATAAACAAAAGAAAATAACAACAGTAACAACGAAAATGCAGCTATATGACAAGGATCAAAGAAATCATAATTCAAAGTTTATTACAGTCCACACATAACCTACAGCTATCATACAATGTGCAAATATACACGTGGCATCTAATCGTTCAATTGGAAATAGCCACCTTTGTCAAACAGTGGCTCTGATAAGCAAATACTCTTACCAAACCATCAATATCTTCGAAAAACTGATTTAAATATGAAAATGACCTTCTGTTTTGCCACATTCTAATTCTTTTAATTTCTTTGTTGCCTAAGTCCTACAAGGCTGGCTTTGAATTTTGCATCATCGCCGCTCTAACACTTATGCAGCACCAGAGCCTTCTAAGACCTAATGAGTTTTTGAATTACTCTTCAGGTAAGAGTGACAATAGGTGAATGTAACAAGGGGAAAAAGCAAATAAAAGAAAAAAAAAGTTTTTTCGGTCTAAAATGCATTTTCTAAACCAAGAATAAATTATCATAATAAACAAAGATTATTATAATTGGAATTATGCTGACAATTTATAGAAGATGTCTTCCTTTCCTGCACTTGCTATTTTGTTTAGTGTTTAGACAAATACTATATATGCTACCAACTTACAATAGGTAGGAAATCATGGCTTACTTTAAGGATAATTACTATATCGACTGGTGTTTATAATAAATGAAAATTTCCTTGGAAATAGAATATTTTTCCAATTCTGTATCCCAACTACCTTCTACATAGTAGCACTCATTATTAGCTGAAGTGATAAGTGAACAACTTTATGATTACTTTTTTATTAAATACGCATCTCCTTTGATGTTGTGATTTGTAATTATGTAATATAATTTGAAGGCTTGCTAACTTTCTCTATCCTGAATAAAGACATATCACATAAAGAAAAACAATGATGCTGTCCTTTCTTTTTACATAACTGATATGCTCAGTTCTTAGTGGACATGTCGCTCTTTGAGTGTTGTATAAAAGAATAAAGAGCTCTGTCTTCAGAACTGAGCAATAAATTGCACAGATACTGTCTAGGAGTGGAGTTGGTTTCAAGTTGGTATTTTGTATCCAAATTAGCATGTGTCATTAGACATAGAAGTAATGCAAAACCATTTTGAAAATAGAAATCCTTAGTTGAGATAAATTTTAGTCTGGGTATAAAAAGGAAAGCAGCAGTGACAAAAAATGATGTCACTGAGTAGCCACAAAGGATGGTATGCCCTTGAGTGATTTAAGGTTGGGGGCAGGAGATGAGATTAAAGAGAGGCACTGAAGGATTTCCACTGCCTAAAATTTCTTGTGGTCTCACATATAGTTTTATCTAATGTAATAAGTTTTAGTTATTATTTGAGGAACTTTGGAGAAGCTTAAGTATACTCCAATGTATGTACCTAAGATCAGGAAATCACTAAGTTAGTTCCATTGTTACCTCATTTGTGTTTCAAAGTTCCGGATGTTCTCTTAAAAAAAGATCTTGATATTTCCTCTGAAGGCTAGAGCTTTTTAAGAAGAAATTTAGTATTCTAACAAGACATTTGTCTTTGTTTAAGGTCATCCTTACAACTTTGAAGAGAGAACATGCTGACAATTTATGAAGCAAATGTCGTCTAACTACCCATAGAATAGGGCAAACTTACATTACCTGTCAAAGCTACACTGAGAAATTGCAGGAAAAGACAACTGTACAGAGAATGTATCTATACTCTTGTCATTTTTTTTCTTTATGCTGAATATGCCACTGCAGAGTTAGAATTAGATTACCTCTCTGAATAGAAAATTATCAATGAAGAGTCTAACAAAGATATATAGGTCACCATTCTAATTTACTTGAAAAACTAATCATGGTCTTAAGGTATATCAATTTCAATCATTAATCACATGATCCAATTGGGGAAAATAATACACTGAAGCATAGTTTAAGTTCAATTTATGGAAGAATATCACAAGTGCCTGAAACAGTACTTGAATTTCTATAAATGACCAATACATATATATTTGATTGAATAGCTAATCGACTCAAAAATCAGATGGGCTATCTCTCATGTTAGTGAGATTTCTTTCTGCCAGAAGTTCTTAACATTTGAGGTATTAAAGGAAATATTGGATGACTGCTATCGAGGTATGAAGTATAAAGAATTCTTTCATTGATTTTGCATTTGAGCTAGATATCATGTTCAATCTTTTCCTATTCTAAGTCTTTACAGCTTTGGTAAGAACTCAATAAGCCTGAATACATATAAGAATGTAATCAGGTAACATATTATATTCTGAATATATATGTAAAATGGCCATTTTGCTTATGATGATATCAGTGTCTAAACAGTTAAGTATAACTTTCATGTGCAGGTGGATAACAAAGAATAGATAATTCTGGTTGCTTACACATAATCAAGAGCTACTATGTATGAATCAAAACCTATTTGAATCCTTAGAAAGCATGTGTCCTACTTATGTAATTTTGTGGTGTACGAGGTGCTGTGCAGAAGGCAACCCATATGCCCTATTCAAGGCTTCTAGTAGACAATAGAATCAGGACTGTACTACTGACTCCTGGGTTAGTGTTCTTTCCTTTTTTATTAGCATTTTCCTACTATATCTAATACATTTTTTTATTAAATTTTTTTCAACGTTTATTTATTTTTGGGACAGAGAGAGACAGAGCATGAACGGGGGAGGGGCAGAGAGAGAGGGAGACACAGAATCGGAAATAGGCTCCAGGCTCCGAGCCATCAGCCCAGAGCCCGACGCGGGGCTCGAACTCACGGACCGCGAGATCGTGACCTGGCTGAAGTCGGACGCTTAACCGACTGCGCCACCCAGGCGCCCCTATATCTAATACATTTTTATGACCTATAGACTCAAGTCTATAAACTCTCAAATAAGTGAATATTTAGGTGTAACTGCATTTAAAAAAAGCATATGCTGCAATAAATACATTTTTATTTGATGAAGATGAGGCAAGAGGCAATGACTAATAAGTATTGTCACTCAAAAGATCTAAAAAATTAAAAGCCAATAATCAAGTAATAAGGAACTTCAGCAGCTCAAGAGGAAGATTTGCAGACTACAAGTGACTGGGTTCTGCAACTTTTCAAGAGTTAAAACATCTAGTGATTACATGGCAATGGGAGGGGGTTTCAGTATCCATTAAAATCATGAGTGTGAAAGGAAATTCTGTCTCCTCAATGGATATTGTGAGGAAGGCACAATAGATCACAATTCCTCAAAACCAAAACATGAAAGGGAGAGAATATGTTAGCACCATGTTAAATCCTGTTCATTAAATATCTAGTTGTAAAGGTTGCCAGACCAAACACAGATGGAATCGCAGTAGACTGCCTATGTAAATCACACAAGGTTAACTCGCTATCTAGTAAGGTTTCACAAAGCTTACTGGTTTATTAAAGGGGAAAGTGGCTTTCAAGGTTTGTAACAGCTTGAAACCGACTCAACTACTTGGTTCCATCTGCGGCTTATCTGAATTCCACACGTCTAACTTGAATATATTACAAGTGTTCTGATGGTGTCTTAACTCCCCAGTCAGGAAGGTTTTTCTCTCAAATTTCATTTTCCTGTTGTTGTTGCAGTGGCACATGTCTCTCTCTCTCTCTCTCTCTCTCTCTCTCTCTCTCTCTCTCTTTTTCGCACACTCTTTCTGTCAATCTCTTCCTCTCATTCTCACTCCCTCAATTTCTCTCTCTCTCTCTCTCAATATTGGTGTATGGGAGGGGTTGCCTTAACATGCATGAAACTCAAGATCACTGGCTGGAAACCATGATCTAGGTGGTTGCCAAGTCAACATGAAAGTGAAGAAGTATATTTACCAATGTGAAAGGAATGAAACTGGACAGAGACTCACATGGGAAGTCAAGAGGGCTTTCAGTCACAATCCCAATATTTGTAGGAACTGAATAAAAAGTTAACCATGGAGGAATAATTTTAAGTCACATTTATGTGATTGTCACAGCTTTTATGCATTGCTTCGGGATTAGAGTACAGGGATTTGCTAAAATTTCCAATAGCCTAGGGTTTCCAAACAGGTGCATGGCTGCCAATACATTGTCAATGGGTTATTGTCTGTGCAAAGCTGGCAGATGCCTGCCGCATGCCACTTCAAGTGCTCTTGACAGTCCTATTGTGGTGAGAAGTGCCATGAATATTTCATCCAACTTTGCCCAGGTGCAACCTTGCCTCAGACCCTAACTGTGTGCCTCTTACTTCTTATCACAGACCTGCTCTCAAATACCCCGAGACATTTGGAAACCCACTGAGTACTCACGGAATGTGCAATGCAGAAGTGGTTGCTGCTGATGCCCACGGGATCATTCTTGACCAGCAGGGAATAGAAGCCAATAAACAAACAAATACTGTTCTTCTTTGTACACCAGGTGGTCAGTTTGTGACTGAGCCCCATAGCTCATATATATGGCCAACATGGTGAACTGCATTCTTTCTTCCCTTTTGATTCCCCCCACCCCCCAGGCCCTACTCCCTGATGTCACTTCTCAAATAAACTACCTATAGCCCTGTTTCTCAAGGTCTACTTTTAGAGATCCCAGCTTAAGACAGCCAAGATTTAGCCCTCACAATGCTCACTGTGGTTAGGTAGGTCTTCTTTTAGCTGGAGCCATCTTCTGTATCACCTACCTTGAAAGCAGACTCCAATTTTATCCAAGTATGTTGTGCAGATATAATCATTTTTTTAAGTGCACCATGACCCAAAAATTCAGAAACATTGCAATAAGCTACAAATGTATGAGGACTTGCTATTTGACTATAAAGCTCATAATTTACAAAGAACTAACCAGAAAGATACAATTTATAGAATTTCATTTCAGAAAACAAAATGCTCTTGGTTATTACTCTATCCAATTACATTACTAATTTAGAGGGTGATATGGCTAACAGAGTAAGACAAAAGGAAATTGAATGTCTAAGGCGCGTAGAGAAGCGTAATGACAAAGCATGAACGTGAATAAGGTGACAAACCTCAAAGTAATCATGGAACATTTGAATTTTAGCTCAAATGTGACTTGGTATTACCTACCACAGGTAATATGACCAGAAGGTCACTTTCACATTGTATTTTAAATACTAAAATAAAAATACCTTTATTATGGGAAAAGAGACAAACCTTGTGGCATAACCACATTAGATTCTTCAACCCTACTTTTCACCATTTATATGGACTCCTTACGCCTTGAAAAGATTACTCTGGAATACTTCAAAGCCACTATTGAGACGCCTTAGAGTGAAGACTTCTTACATCATACACGAAGTCCTATAAAGTTTGACCTCCCAATTAAAGAGCTTCTAGGACAATATTTCATGAAAAAACAATACTTTCACATAAGAAACAGGTTTACATATAAATATTCCTTCTACATCTATCACTAGACTTTAAATTTTATTAAAAATTTTTTAAACATTTATTCATTTTTTGAGAGATAGAGAGATACAGTGTGAGTGGGGTAAGGACTGAGAGAGAGACACACACAGAATCTGAAGCAGGCTCCAGGCTCTGAGCTGTCAGCACAAAGCCCAACACGGGGCTCAAACCTTCGGACCATGAGATCATGACCTGAGCTGAAGTTTAACGCTTAACTGACTGAGCCACCCAGGTGCCCCACTAGACTTTAAATTTTAATTACATTTGATGTGAATATGTTTCCACTAAAAAAAAAAATCACTTTCATTGTCGTCACAACGTGGTTTCATATGAATATGATTTTAGATATCCAGTCAAACCTTCCATCTCTCATTCCACTGTCTTCATAATGGGTATATGTATATGTGCACATATTTATAATTACATGTGGGTAAATACACATATATTTATGTATGTTTAACATAAATATATATTTATTTGTAAATTATATATGTCGTATTATTTTTTTTTACATTTTAAAAGAAAGTTTTAAAGTTTAGAAAAAAGGGGAATATTTTCTTCTCACATCAGAAGAGATTGTTTTGGTGTGCCTGGGTAGCTCAGTAGGTTAAGTTTCTGACTTCAACTCAGGTCATGATCTCAGTTCATGGGTTTGAGCCCTGTGTCAGGCTCTGTGCTGACAGCTCAGAGCCTGGAGCCTGCTGCAGATTCTGTGTCTCCCTCTCTTTGCCCTTCCTCTGCTCATATTCTGTCTCTGTCTCTCAAAAATAAATAAACATCAAATAAAATAAAAAATAAATAAAAAAGAGATTGTCTTGTGCTTCCCTTGAAGACCCCTGCTACACTAGGTTCTTCTTTGTCATCTTGCATGGGTTGGGACTCAGTGTGCCTATTCTTGACTGACCGGGAACACTATAATTATAGGATATAGAACCGTTCGGTTTCGGCTGCTACAGTCAAGATCTGAGGCTATCCTGCCTTGCTTGACCAGATGCAGGCAAAAGTCTGAGTACATCTCTCATGTGAAACTGATTCTGATGTCAACCCCTCTCGTTTAGTCAGATTTGATCCAGGATGTCTCTTGAGTTCCCAGAGAGATATTCCTTAGGTTCTGGTTTTTCCAAATGAATAATTCTCAAAGTTGCTTGTGACCGCAGAAGTGTAAATGGGTTTGTTTATTTGTTCCCTTTACAATCTGCAATTCATTGTTTTTACAGGCTTACTTGTCCAACCTGGGATCAAGGAGAATTCTTTTTCTTACTATCAAACTGAAAAATGTCTTTCACCTTACCTCCGTTCCCAAAGTTGTAGGACTGGTCATCATGGAGCCAAACACTAGCAAAGATTCTAAAAATGAGAAAGAAATTAACTTTCTTAAAAAAGCACTTCCTGGGCACCTGGGTGGCTCAGTTGGTTAAACATCTCACTCAATTTTGACTCAGGTCATGATCTCATGGTGATGGGATCAAGCTCAACATAGGGCTTTGTGCCGAGTGTGGTGCCTGCTTAAGATTCTCTCTCTCTCTCTCTCTCTCTCTCTCTCTCTCTCTCTCTCTTTCCCTCTGCTGTCTCTCCCTCGCTCATGTATGCTTTTTCTCTCCCTCTCTCTCTCTCTAAAAAAATAAAATTAAAACAAAAATAAAAACTTCTTTGGACAGAAAAAACTTCTGAGTAGAAAAAGACAAACAGGACATAAAATATAAAAAAATAGAGTCTGAGAGATGTTTCACTAAACTTGTCCACTGCATTAATTGTTAATAGGTCATGATTCCAGTTCCTAAAAGTAAAGTGATATTTTCCATTAGATTTTCAAACATCCAATGTGATACATTCAAAATCAAAACTATAAGAATAAAACTTTTTTATCGTAAAAATGCCTACAGTGTTGTAATGAGAATTACTATGAAAATAGTCTTTATTTTCATATGTTTACCTTGTGACAACTGCAGAAAATTAGATATTCAATAAACATTTAATAAAGGTATTGACGGTCAAAATCTAATTATATGACTTTTACTCTAAGGCATACTTGTTGAAATATGCTGTTAAATAAGTTATTAAAACAATTACTTTTGGACAACTCAAATTTATAGGGTTTGTGTATTTTTATGCTTGTTTATATGAGACCCTGTTTGGTATATGATAAAAATTTTTTCTCATTCGATAACTTCCATTTAAAAAACTGTTTATTTAAATGTAAGTACATATAGAAAGAACACATATGTAAGTATAGAGCCCAATATATTTTTTTCAAATGAAGACACCTGTATAACCAGCACTCAGATGAAGAAGCAAAAAATTAGCCCTATCTTAGATGGTCTATTGTCCCCTTCCATTCAATAAATCTTTTCTAACTGAAGATATTCATTTTTTGGACTTTTACTCAATGGATTAGTTTGGACCATTATGTATTTTAAGTAAATAGAATTGTGCAGTTCATTCTTTTCAGTTTGGCTTAGTTCATTCAATTTTATGTTTATGAGATCTGACTACTGCATGTAGTAGTATGCCATTTATATCTATTGCTGCCTAATATTCCACTTTATCAGTATATCAAAACTTATTTATTCATTTTCCTAATGATAGTACATGGTTAGTGGACAGGTTAGGGTTATTAAAAGTTGTATTGTTATGCATATTTAATATATGTCTTTTGGTCAAGATACATAGAGATTTCTCTTGGGCATAGACCTAGGGATGACTGCTAGATCATATGGTGTGCATATCTTAATGGCCAACAGATATAACTTAATAATTTTATTTTTTTGAGTTTATTTATTTTGAGAGAGAGAGTGTGCGAGGAGGAGACAGAGAGAGAGAGAGAATCTTAAGCAGACTCCATGCTCTCAGCACGGAACCCGATGTGGGGCTCAAACTCAGGAACTATGAGCTCGTGACCTGAGCCGAAACCAAGAGTCTGTTGCTTAATCCACCGAGCCACCCAGGTGCCCTGCCAAATACTTTTCTGAAGTGCTTGTACCAGTTTATGCTCTCATTAGCAGCCCATGGCAGTTGCTGGTTGCTTTGCTTACTATTTTCTGTATTTTCATTATTCTGAAGCACATGTAGTAGTAGTATTATGTTGTGCTTTAATTTGTATATTTCCAATGATGAGTAAGATTGATTTTTCATGTTTATTGGGCATTTAGAAATCTTTGATAAAACATCTGTTCAAGTATTTTGTCAATTTTTTACTGGGATATCTCTTTGTTTTTATTGGTTTATACTTCCTGTTATATTCTGGGTGAGTCCTTCGAGGATATATGTGTTTTTAATATTTTCTTCCACTTGGCAGAATGCTTTTATTTTTTTTTCTTTTAATGCTTTTTTATTTATTTTGAGAGAGAGAGAGAAAGAAAGAGTGAGTGGGGAGGAGAAGAGAGAGGGAGACAGAATCCTAAACAGGTTCTTCTCTATCAGCTCAGAGCCCAACACAGGGCTCCATCTCATGAACCATAAGATCATAACCTGACCTGAAATCAAGAGTCAGATGCTCAACTGACTGAGCCACCCAGGAACCTCTGGATTGCTCTTCTATTTTCTTGTTGGTGTCTTTTGTTAAATGTAAGCTACTTAATTTTAATAAATTTTAACTTTTTTCTTTCATTATCATAAATTTTGTGACCTTTTAAAAAGCAATCTTTGCATACTCTAAGGTCACAAAGAAGCTCTCTTATGTTTTCCACTAAAAGTTTTATTGTTTTAGCTTTTATTTAGATTTGCCATCCATCTGAAAATAATTTCTGTGTATGATATGAGGTAGGGGATCTTTTTATAAATATCAAAAGGGCTTTATAAAAAATATCATCCACTCACTTTGACACCATACCTTTTTTATAAAATTAGGTGACAGCGTATGTATGGATGTGTTTCTAGACTCTCTCTTCTGTTCCTCTGGCCACTTTGTCTATCTTTAAGTTAATACAAAATTGTTTTAGTGTTATGACAATAGTGTATGCTGATATCTTCATATTATAAAATACAACCATTATTTAATAATAATAGATAATTTACAATTTTTAAAACATAAAATATAAATGTTTATTGCATCTTATTTTAAATTTTTATGTAGACCACAATATATAGATTATTCTGAGTCATAGAAAGGTAGATTAAAAATATTATTCTAAACAAATATTCTAAATAAAATAGTATTATTCTAAATTCTAAAGTGCAATATTCTTTTTTTGAATGTAACCCTTTTAAGATGACTTTTGTGCACTTTTCTGGTGTATTTTAATTCTTCTTTGAGTATTCTGTTCTTTTTGACATGAGATATTACAGGTTCACATTGTACTTTTCCTGTCATGGTTGTAGAAATAGGTATTCCTTCAAGAGGATCAGGTTCTTTTAGGTAGGAAATGAATTTAGAAACCAAGATCTTAGCACTTATTTTGATTATTGCTGCTTGGTGCTCTGTGGCCTTTTCAGTGGATAGTATGAGAACAAAGTGTGTGTGTGTGTGTGTGTGTGTGTGTGCACACCAGCACATGTGTGTGCATATATGTAACTACATACATAGCTAGACAAATATATGTGTACACTTAAGTATATATATAAATGTGCATATACTTTCACACACACACATACCCATATACCTATATGTAATTTCACACTGACAGGAATGCCAATCCATCACCATGAGTTTCATTCCTGATTTCCCTCTTTTCATGTTTGTAACTCCTTTGCTAACATTGGAAAATCTGTCTAGCATTATCCAATATATTTTATTTATTTTCTCTATCCCCTCTTTTATAACTAATATCTGACAGATACAGCTCCCACCCTATTTGGCTTCTTTCATCACATGGGCCTCAAGCCTCAAGAGGCCTCTGTCTTTGCTTTGTCCTTTTAATGGCTCTTTGATCAAATTAAGGAAGGATGGAGGCTAGAAACAAAGGCGAATCATATATTTCTTTGGGCAAGTTTTGGGAAACAAATCTAATTTTGCTTTAAGACAAGATCAATGACAAAAAGAAAAAAAAGAGAAAGAGACTGCTATAATCTGTTTTTTTATTTCAGGAAGAGAGAGAAGGTCTTCCTTCTGATCTTTATTATGTAATATTGTCATTTGCTTCTGGTAAGGGGAGTCACAAGGATTATCAGTGATTACATTTTTTATGTTTTTTTTTTTTCAAATGTATTTATTTAAATTCAAGTTAGTTAACATACACTGTAGTATTGGTTCCAGGAGTAGAACCCAGTGATTTACAACTTACATATAACACCCAGTGCTCATCACAAAAAGTGCTCTCTTTGATGCCCATCACCCATTTATCCCATCTCCCCACTGACCTCCCCTCCAGCAATCCCCAGTTTATTCTCTGTGTTTTAAGAGTCTCTTATGGTTTGCCTCCCTCTTGTTTTCATCTTATTTTTCTTTCCCTTCCCTTATGTTCATCTGTTGTGTTTCTTAAATTCCACATATGAGTGAAATCTCTGCCTGACTTATTTCCCTTAGCATAATACACTCTAGTTCGATCCAAGTTGTTGCAAATGGCAAGATTTCATTCTTTTTGATTGGTGAGTAGTAAGCCATTGTATATGTATACCACATCTTCTTTATCCATTTGTCAGTGGATAACATTTGGGCTCTTTCCATAGTTTGGCTATTGTTGATAGTTTTGCTATAAACACTGGGGTGAATGTGCCCCTTCAAATCAGCATTTTTGTGTCCTTTGGATACATACCTGGTAGTGCAATTGCTGGGTCATAGGGTAGTTCTATTTTTAATTTTTTGAGGAACCTTCATACTGTTTTCCAGAGCAGCTGCACCAGTTTGCATTCCCACCAGCAGTGCAAAAAGGTTCACTTTTGTCCGCATCCTCATCAACATCTGCCGTTTCCTGAGCTGTTAATTTTAGCCATTCTGACAAGTGTGAGGTGCTATCTCATTGCGGTTTTGATTTGTATTTTCCTGATGATGAGTGATGTTGAGCATCTTTTCATGCGTCTGTTAGCCATCTGGATGTCTTCTTTGGAGAAGTGTCTATTCTTGTCTTCTGCCCATCCTTCACTGGATTATTTGTTTTTTGGGTGTTGAATTTGGTTAGTTCTATAGATTTTGGATTCTAATCCTTTATCTGATATGTCATTTGTAAATATCTTCTCCCGTTTTATCAGTTGTCTTTTCGTTTTGTTGGTTGTTTCCTTAGCAGTGCAGAAGATTTTTATCTTGATTAAGTCCCAATAGTCTATTTTTGCTTGTATTTCCTTTACCTCCGGAGACATGTCAAGTAAGAAGTTGCTGCGGCTGAGGTCTAAGAGGTTGCTGCATGTTTTCTTCTGTAGGATTTCAATGTTTTCCTGTCTCACATTTAGGTCTTCCATCCATTTTGAATATATTTTTGTGTATTGCGTAGGAAAATTTGATTTTCGAATTTGATTCTTCTGCATGTGGCTGTCCAATTGTCCAATCTGCTGGAGAGACTGTCACTTTTCCATTGGATACTATTTCCTGCTTTGTCGAAGATTAGTTGGCCATACACTTGTGGGTCTATTTCAGGGTTGTCTGTTCTGTTCTATTGATCCATATGTCTGTTTTTGTGTGAGTACCATACTGTCTTGATAATTACACCTTTGAAATACAGCTTAAAGTCCGGAATTGTGATGCCCCCAGCTTTGTTTTTCTTTTTCCAACATTACTTTGGGTATTCGGGGTCTTTTCTGGTTCCATGAAAATTTTAGAATTGTTTGTTGTAGCTCTGTGAAGAATGCTGGTGTTATTTTCGTAGGGATTGCATTGAGTGTGTACATTGCTTTGGGTAGTAGTATCGGCATTTTAACAATATTTGTTCCTCCAATCCACTAGCAGGGAATGTTTTTCCATTTCTTTGTGTATTCTTTAATTTCTTACGTAAACTTTCTATAGTTCTTAGTGTACAGATCTTTTACCTCTTTGATTAGTTTTATTCCTAGGTATCTTACGGTTTTTGGTGCAATTGTAAATGGCATCTATTCCTTGATTTCTGTTGCTTAATTATAGCTGTATAGAAATGCAACTGATTTCTGTACATTGATTTTATATACCACGACTTTGTTGAATTCACATATAGGTTCTAGCGGTTTTTTAGTGGAGTCTTTCAGATTTTCCACGTAGAGTACCATGTCATCTGCAAAGAGTGAAAGTTTGACTTTTTGTTTGCCAGTTTGTAGGTCTTTTATTTATTTATTTTTTTGTTATCTGATTGCTGAGGCTAGGACTTCCAGTACTATTTTGAACAACAGTGCTGAGAGTGGACATCGCTGTCGTGCTCCTAATCTTAGGAGGAAAGCTCTAAGTTTTCCCCATTGAGAATGATATTAGCTGTGGGACTTTCATATATAGCTTTTATGATGTTGAGGTATTAGCAGTGATTACATTTTAATATTGACTTTATCATATTTATCAAGAATTATATGTTGATTATTTTGATGTTATAATATCTCAAAATAATGGTTAGTAAATTAAAATCTATTTATGTTTTATTTTTATTTTCTTATGTCCTCAAGCTGGACATGTGTACCAAAACTCTGTCTTTAAAAAAAATTTTTTTTAATGTTTATTTATTTTTGAAAGAGAGACAGAGCATGAGCAGGGGAAGAGCAGAGAGAGAGGGAAACACAGACTCTGAAACAGGCTCCAGGCTCTGAGCTGTCAGCACAAATCCTGACGGGGGGCTTCAACTCTCCAACTGCGAGATTACGACCGGAGCTGAAGTTGGACGCTTAACCACCTGAGCCACCCAGTCACTCCCAAATCTCTGTCTTATAGGGTCATAATCCACTTTTAAAAACATCTTGTTTCTCTTGATTTTTATAATCCTTATCTTTGTCACTATTTTCAGAAATTTGAATTATTCACCTTTTAGATATTATATTAAACATTGAATAAGGCATTAAATAGGCAGGGTACCTGACATCAGAAAGTGTTTATTCTACTGAGGTCTTAGAAGAAACTAATCTCAAAATGTATAGTGGTTTAAACATAATAAGATATTTTTGTTGTTGTTTTTTGCAAAATAATATTCCAAGGTGCTTTTTTTCTGGTCAACAGGAGAACTCATCTCCCACAGTCACTTAAACTTACAGAGCGTCTTCAAGCTTCAGCACAGAGCTTTACCTTGAAGGCCTCCTTTGGGTCAGCCAGAAGGTGAATAGGTCAGGGAGCATATGTGGGAGACTTTTATGGGGCAGAATTAGAAGTGTCTCATTTCATTTCTTCTCTTCTCATTCCACTGTCTAGATCCCTGTCATGTGGCCCTGTGAAACGCAAGGGAATCTAGGATATGTGTGCCTAGGCAAAAGGAGAAAGATTCTGGTGAATAGTAGACAATAGCTGCCGTAGCATCATACTACATGTATAAAAAGCAGACCTGCTCTGGTGGAAACACAAGTGAGCCATATGTACCACTCAGTAGTTATTTCTTCAGTCCCTTAAAAAACACAGAAACAAATAACATTAACAACAAAAATCCTTCTCCAAAAATCTAGGTTTTCACAGAATGCCATTCGGAAATTATTACGTGAAAATGTACGCATTTACTCAGCAATCTCATTCTTGGAACTCTATACTGTAGAAATAAAAAGCATATTTCAAAAACAATTGCATTACAAATGTACCCATTGATTCAGCAATCTCATTTCTGGGACTACATACTATAGAAATAAAAGTATATTTTAAAAACTATTGTATTAAACACATACTCATTGTCTCAGCAATTCAATTCCTGAGAGTCTATACCAAAAAATAAAAGAATATCATGTTGAAAGCTCTGTTCTCAGCAATTTGTTCTTTAAAATGTCTTCTGAAGCAGTATCTGTAGTAACAAAGGCAAAACAAAATAAAATGAAAATCAAACTAGAAAGAAAATGGAAACCCGTTAATAGGGAAGTAATAGAAGGGATTTATAAATATTTTAAGATCATGAAATATTATGTGGCTATTCCTTAGAACTAATTCTAGTTGGAGTGTAGGAATTTCCATAATGTATTAATAGATAAAAAAAGCAAGATGCTGATAATTATACATAATATGAGCTCATTTCCTAAGATAATAAGAAATTAACCAATATTTCTAAGTGCAGGGGCACCTGGGTGGCTCAGTGGGTTAAGCGCCGACTTAGGCTCAGGTCATGATCTCGTGGTTCATGAGTTTGAGCCCCACATCAGGCTCTGTGCTGACAGCTTCCAATTCTGTGTCTCCCTCTCTCTCCACTCCTTCCCCATCTGTGCTCTGTCTCTGTCTCTCAAAAATAAATAAACATTAAAAAATTTTTAAAAATATTTCTAAGTGCAGAGGGCATGTGTGTGTGAAAGAGTTACAATGTAAGCATAATGAAAGGTATCTTTGTGTTTAATCTTTTACAAGTTGTTACTTGTCATGATTGGAGTCAGTGAGTCCTGGAAGCAGGAAAACATAAAGACAATATGCTAATTTTACTGGGTGTAAGGGCATTGATATTGTGATAGATGAGATTATGTCAGACCACCAGAGTATACACATGGCAAAATGACAGGACAGATACTCAGCACAATTATCATGATTTGTGTGTTAGTGTGGTGTGATTGAAAGTGGGCTTTATTTGTTATATTTTCTTTAATTTTGTATCATTTCTGAAAAATGTGGAAAGGCTCCTACAATACTCTATTTATAGATTCTCTTTTTGTCTAATACCATTAATATAAACAATACTAGGTAGAAAAAAGCCAGAGATGAGAGATCCAAATTAAAATCTTGTTATTCAAATAATCCTCGCAGAATTGCAAGGATTCATGTATTTTTCACTTGTTTAAGATAAGGAGTTCTGGCACTTCTTAGACTAAATCTCTCTTTGGGCCCAATAAGTTTGGCTGGTGAAAACCTGATTATTCCTGTGTGTGTGTGTGTGTGTGTGTGTGTTTATTTGGTTCAAATAACTAAAATGGCTTGCCTAAATGTGGGGGGCTATGTTATATATCATATAATTGCCTAAAATATGAGACATATTTGAAGAGCATTTCAGAAATGCACTTTTTTGCATTTATTATCTTATTTACTTTTTTATTTTTTATATTTTGCTTTCTAATTGAAGAATAATTGACTTACAATATTTATTAGTGTCAGGTGTGGAACATAGTGATTCAATAGTTACATATGTTATGAAATGGTTAACACAATATCTGTTACCATCTGTTACCATACAAAGTTGTTACAATATTATTGAGTATATTCCCTATGCTGTACATTACATTCCCATGTCTAAATTTCATAACTGAGAGATTGTACCACTTAATACCCTTCTTCTATTTTTCCAGACATGCAGTTTTAGTAATGATTAATAACAATAACTATTGTATCAATACTCTATTTGTGGAAGGTTTTCAAAGAACCTAATGAACGCAAGGGAAGATTTGATTTCTCACTGTCAATACAAAGAGAATGGCGTGTATTCTTCTACAGTTCTAAATAATTTAGATGAGTGTTTTGACTTTTAATGACACTTTCTCATCATTTTTCTTTTTTTTTTTTTTTCAACATTTATTTATTTTTGGGACAGAGAGAGACAGAGCATGAATGGGGGAGGGGCAGAGAGAGAGGGAGACACAGAATCGGAAACAGGCTCCACGCTCTGAGCCATCAGCCCAGAGCCCGACGCGGGGCTCGAACTCACGGAACGCGAGATCGTGACCTGGCTGAAGTCGGACGCTTAACCGACTGCGCCACCCAGGCGCCCCTCTCATCATTTTTCTAATTGAATGTTTTTAGTACATTTTGGATGTGTTTTGGTTTCTTTTTACCCATTGTGCCTTGCATTGAAAAGAGCTGCACAACAATCTAACAATTCTGTAATAGATTCTTATACTTTGAAAACTCAACTCAATTTCAGAGCAGTCAGATTTATCTGTCTCTTCATGTGCCCCTCCATCCACCAATCTATCTGTCAATCTGTCTCTCTGTCTATCTATCTATCTAGTCTATCATCTATCATCTATCTTCTACCTAATCTTTGTAGATTAGGTAGAATCTTTCCAAATTTCCTTTTTTAATCCAAAAATCTGATCTAGTCAGAGATGTTTTGATGGTTGCACTGCTGAATCTGAGAAAGGGATTCCCTGGTAAAGACGTCATGGAGGGGATCCCCTAGGGAAGGTGTCATGAGTTGTCTCAAAGAATTACATAGCAAATTAGACAGGATTTGAGGCTTATTTCAGGAGAGTGAGAGGAGATTTTTTTGTTTTTGTTTTTGAAAATATGAAAGGAGTGGCAGATGTCTTATTATTGCTCCTGTAGAAATAATGTCACAAGACCAGGTGGAAAAAATTTCCCCATGACAAAACTGGAAAGTGTGATGGAGGAGAGCCACTTCAAGATGGAAAATTAATTGCTCTTCTTTTTGCAGTCATAATCCTAGTTGGATAAAGTATTTGAAATTTTGATGTTCACAACTACATGAAATCTAGGTTCAAGAAAATTCCATTAACTTTCTGTCTCCATTCTTTTTTGAAGCCACACTATCAACTTGATCTTTTCAAACTGTTACTTAAATTTGCCTTTATCCTTATGCAACACATAAATAAAATCACAGTTCCTTAGTTTTGCTTTTAAAGGCTAGCGTACAATAGCACCTAGGTGGCTCAGTGAGTTAAGCGTCTGACTTTTCATTCAGGTCATGATCAGGGTTTTGGGTTTGAGGCCCACGTTGACCTCTGTGTTGACCTCTGCATTGACAGCCCTGAGCCTGCTTGGGATTCTCTCTCTCCTTCTCTGCCCCTTCCCTGCTCACACATTCTTTCCTGCTCTCTGAAAATAAATAAATAAATAAGCTTAAAAAAAGAATAAAGGCTAGTATACATACAAAATTTGTAATTCTTTGTTTTTTCATTTATTCGTTCAATATTTGTTGACCAATTGCTGTATAAAATTTCTTGCAAGTTTGCAAAGGACCCAAAATATCTTCCCTTGCTTCTCTGCAATTTCTCTGTTCTATCCAAACTCTTTTCAGACTCAGAATTCCTGCTGCTAGTATATACTACTCAAATTCCATGGAACTGTTAAAATCAGAACATGTATAATGACTATCATGTTTGCAATGTGTTATTAGGGGAAAATACTCTCATCATTCTGTGAGTTCTTATGCATATCACAGTTCTCTGCATTGTTGTTATTTAGGTGTAAAACTTATCTGCCCTACAAGATCACAAAATCTAGATACAGGACCCATTAGTTCTCTCATATTGCTTTTAAAAAATCTATGTTTTACATTTTATTTCTAGGATTTATAGTATTACATAATATTTTTTTTAACCAGTCTATTTGCCTTTTTTCTCTTTCTTCTATTGGAATGTAAATTTTATAAGGATAAGGAACTTGGCTGCCTTTGTTTTAAAATAATTTTATATTTACAGAAGAGTTGCAAAGATATTACAGAGCTCCTGTATATGCTTCACTCAGCTTCCTCTAACCATAATCATGGTAAGAATTTAACATTAATGCAATACAATTAACTAAAACCATGGTTCCACCAGCTTTCCTACTAATGTCCTTTTTCTGTTTCAAGATCTAATCCAGGATAACACATTGCATTTTACTCATTATGTCTCTTTACCATCTCTAATCTGTGACAGTTTCTTGGTCTTTCTTCCTTATTCATGACCTTAGCACTTTCAAACAGTACTGTTTTGTTTTGTTTTGTTTTGTTTTGTTTTGTAGAATGTTCATCATTTAGGGTTCTTTCAATATTTTCTTATTAAACATTTAGGTTGTATTGGTTTATAGATGTGGGGGAAGGATATAAAAAGGTAAAGAGGAAAATGTACTTTTAAATGGAATCAAATAACCTGTGTCCTACATGAAAACATTCCAGAAAACAGAACATACTACTTGGCCAAACTAGGGAAGCAGCCACCAAATCTGGCAACAGGATTTTAGTTTCGGGGCAGATGGCAAAAACAAAAACTTGGCGATTCTGATGGAAGTTTAACACACAATACAAGGACAAGATAAAAGGAGACAACATAACAAACGTGTGAAGTTTTAAAAAACCATCATCATTATGTAGTTTTACATAGAAATAATTGTCACAGTTTATCATAGAAATAATTAAAAATAGCCCAACTTTCAGAGCATTGTAAACCTTCATATATTTCGTGACTATTTAAATGGACTTTCCACTAAAATCTTTTCATAAATATTTAATCCAAAATTTTATTGGGAAATAAATTAACTTTTAAAATAAACTTTATTTAATATATAATAAAAATTGTTTTGGTTACTCATTAAATGTTTCAATGATTTTCTGAGCTGTCACTACTCAAGATAAACCGCTTTAACACCCACTTCAGCTGCCAGCAATTTTTCTCCATTTGCTTATATTTGTTGCATGTCAAATCAGGAAAAGACAGAAAATATTGATTTTTCCATAATTCAGAATTAATTTCACAAAAATTTGAAACAGTAGTGGTATTTTAATTATATACCTCATCATAAATTTTCAAAATTATACTAGAGACATGTTTCAGAGGTCAATTTTCTATGTAAGTTTCATTTTGTTTTTAATTTTTTTTAAACGTTTTATTTATTTTTGAGACAGGGAGAGACAGAGCATGAACAGGGGAGGGTCAGAGAGAGGGAGACACAGAATCTGAAACAGGCTCCAGGCTCTGAGCTGTCAGCACATAGCCCGAGGCGGGGCTCGAACTCAGGGACCGGGAGATCATGACCTGAGCTGAAGTTGGCAGCTTAACCGACTGAGCCACCCAGTTGCCCCTGTTTCATTTTTTTTTTTTTTATAAGAAACTAAATTTGTATTTCTACAAAGGGCACTTTCAAAGAGATATTTAAGCAACATTGTGTCTCTAAGTTACCTACCATTTTTGTATAGCTCAAATCCATTTAAAATGCATAATCAGGGGCGCCTGGGTGGCGCAGTCGGTTAAGCGTCCAACTTCAGCCAGGTCACGATCTCACGGTCCGTGAGTTCGAGCCCCGCATCAGGCTCTGGGCTGATGGCTCAGAGCCTGGAGCCTGTTTCCGATTCTGTGTCTCCCTCTCTCTCTGCTCCTCCCCCGTTCATGCTCTGTCTCTCTGTGTCCCAAAAATAAATAAACGTTGAAAAAAAATTAAAAAAAAAATAAAATAAAATGCATAATCATAGGAGCACCTGGGTGGCACAATGGGGTAAGCATCCCACTCTGCTCAGGTCATGATCTCACAGTTCATGAGTTTGAGCCCTGTGTCCCCACATCAGGCTCTGCACTCTCTCTCCCTCTCTCTCTTTCCCTCCTTCACCATGCTGTCTCTCTCTCAAAAATAAATTTAAAAAAATTATAATCATAAATCTAATACATTTAATGTCCCTGATATCCAAATATTTATTCTCTTATTTTAACTAAAGCTTTTTTTTTTTAACCTGGGAAGACTAGGTTGGACTTCAAATTATAATGTAATTAATTTTATGACCCCACAAATATTCAACATTATCTCTTTATGAGTTCTCCATTCCTGAAATCTGATTGTATACTTACATCAGTGTATAACTTTAATTCATTATTCAATAATGAATAAACTATTTTAAAATGTAGCCTTACACAATTTAAAACAGTAAGCCTACTGTTGCAATATAAGGGACTCTAACACTAGGAAAGTTCACCTACAAAATGGGTGTGATAATCACACTTTCCACTTCATGTTTTTCTACTGTCTGCTGTGTAGATTTAGCATTTTTAATATGAATTTTTAAAATAAATAATAAAATTCAGACTAGAATCTTTCATTTAAGTGAGCTTATTTACATGTAAATAATTTTTAACTCCTATTTTTGCATAATTTATTTTAAAAGTTTGAAAATATTGGGGTGCCTGGGTGGCTCAGTTGGGTAAGTGTCTGACTTCGGCTCAGGTCATGATCTCACAGCTCCTGAGTTCAGGCCACGTGTCAGGCTCTGTACTGACAGCTCAGAGCCTGCAGCCTGCTTCAGATTCTGTCTCTGGCTCTCTCTGCCCCTCCTGGCTTGTGCTCTGTCTCTCTGTCTCTAAAATAAATAAATATTTAAAAAATTAAAAAATAAATAAAAAAAAGTTTGAAAACATTTCAGAAGTTTGTCTTTCACTAGAGGTTTATTGACATTCAGTATCTCTATCTGCACAATTTATTTTCCCCAGTTGAGCAGCTAAACCATATTATAACATGTGCATTAATAATCATTATCATTATGTGATAATTTAAATATTATATAATGATTATTCTGAAATAATGGCATATATATGTATAAATATGTATATGAGCTACATATTCAGATTAAAGCCTTTTTATTTTATTTTTTTTTCAACGTTTATTTATTTTGGAGACAGAGAGAGACAGAGCATGAACGGGGGAGGGGCAGAGAGAGAGGGAGACACAGAATTGGAAACAGGCTCCAGGCTCTGAGCCATCAGCCCAGAGCCTGACGCGGGGCTCGAACTCACGGACCGCGAGATCGTGACCTGGCTGAAGTCGGACGCTTAACCGACTGCGCCACCCAGGCGCCCCATGCCTTTTTTGATCCTCTTCTAGATTACAATTCTAACTTTTCCTTCAGGGGCTAATAGGTATTTTGTAATAAAATTATTTTACATTTTATTTTTAATCCTAGGGGCTTCTTGGCATAGAGTTTTAGTAACTTTTAGAACCTGGACACTCAGATGAAAATAAGTACATAAAATAATGGTTTCAGTATTTAATAGCTATCTTTTGTAATTAAGAAAAATATGTAACTTATGATTGGAAATATTATTGACTATTGTTTAACTTAAACTTATTTTAGCCACAAATAACAGAAAAGGCTACTAAAAGTATCTTAAATAATATAAGGTATATTATTTCACAATATTAAGTTAAAAGTGCTTAATTTGGAGTAGTTTGATAAAGCAAGTCTCCTAGCCTGGATCACAGATACCTGGGACTCTCAGAAAAATGTCCAGGTAGCCATGACATCTAAAATTTTTAGTAATAATACCCAGATATTATTTGCCTATTTCACACTCTTTCTCTCACAAGAGGAGAGTGAATTTACCAGGGTCTACATTATGTATGATATCACAACTAGGCCAAATCCACAAAAATATATGAGAATCCAGCCATCTTCCATCAAGCAAATTCTGAAAAAATTTGTAAAAATGTAAAGTAATGATATTTCTCACACAATTATTTTATTTTAGAAAAGACAGTTATGACACATAAAAACATGCTATTTGTGGTAACATGTAGTGATTGTACTATTTTCATTTTGAAGAAATTAATTACTAATATTTTTTAAAACTTCTCATTTTAAAATTCTAATACAGGAAATATTGGTAGATATAGCCCACATAAACAAAAGCTCCTTGGAGTCCTTAATAATTTTAAGAGTATAAAGAAGTCCTGAGTCTTTGGAATTTGAGAGCTGCTGGCTTAATGATATAGATCATTGAGTACCTTGTGCTTTTCATTAACTAGTTCTGTCATTACCACAAGCATTAATAATTTCTCCTCCGTGCCTCTCCTCATAGTTAGGAATTGCTGAGTAATCCCAGGGCATCCCGTGCAATTCTGTGATGCAGCAAAGACAGTCAATTACTTCTAATTTCTTTCTTTGATGAGAGAGGCAAATGTTACTCATGACTCCCAACAGAATTTATCTCATGCCCCATTGTCTGGAAGGGATAAATGACTATGTTAAGTAGTCACTCTCAAAGGGAATGAAATCACTCTGATTGGCTGACTCCAATTATTATTCATCTCTAGGTACAGGAAGAGGGAGAGCCATTTGCTGGAATCCTTGCCCAAGTGATGTATATTCAAAGTCAGTATGGTCTCTAGAAGTAAGTCATACTCTTAGCTTGGGAATGTATGTGCATAAAGTGAGTGTGTCATTTACATTTGTTGTGCTGAATATATTCTTGAAAATCAGGCAGGTATTAGGCACTGACCATCTCATAAATAGCTCTGGCCATAGTCTTTGTCCAACTCATCTTATTCTGAGAATTCTTGGGACTGAAAATTGAAATCTTCATAATTAACATTTAAAAATTAATTAAGGTACTCAATGTAGCTAGCTAAGTGAGTAAATCATTTCTAAAAAGGTAGCTTGAAACAATAGTTTGGTGGTAGGTGTTCAAATACAAAGAAGATTCAAAATAAAGTTAAGGCCACAAATCTCAAAGAGTTTTCAGTGTATTTAAAACAGAATATTTTATTCCTTCCTTGAGAAATGCATATTTTCCAACAAACTGAAAATAAAGCATATATGTGAAATTGTGTACAGATTTTAAAATGTCGAAAAATATAACATCTTATTATGTCTGTGTTTTTGTTGCTAATTTATTTATAATTATGTTGTTGTTTTACTTTGATATATTCTGAAACTTCTAGAAGCAATGGTCTGTGAAGCAATGTTTTAGCTACTAATCCTGGTTCTGTGCTAAATTTCTGACTTCTTTCCTATAAAGTTTTGATCTTCATCTTCTAATTTGTATAATCAATTCATAAGATGGTTAGCTTAAGAAAAATTACATCTAAGATACTCTGAGATGCCAAACTTTCTTCCATAGATATAGTCTTTAATGTTTGCAAGAGTTATGACTTGACTTGAATTGGTTGACCTTGTGATTAATTCTGGAGGGGAAAAGATTTGAAGACTACATGTGTTAAAGAAATTATATTGTAGATGTCTGTCACAAATTGATGTGCATGATAACTTCATAGGCATTTAATTACATTGTCTATTTTAAGTGTGGGCATAACCTTGCCTTCCAAGTATTAAACAATTCTTATATTCACAAAAATTCACTCAAAATGGATGAAGGACCTGAATGTGAGACAGGAAACCATCAAAACCCTAGAGGAGAAAGCAGGGAAAAACCTCTTTGACCTCAGCCACAACAATTTCTTACTTGACCCATCTCCAAAGGCAAGGGAATTAAAAGCACAACTGAACTATTGGGACTTCATCAAGATAAAAAGCTTCTGCACTGCAAAGGAAACAACAAAACTAAAGGCAACCGACGGAAAGGGAAAAGATATTTGCAAATGACATATCGGATAAAGGGTTAGTCTCCAAAATCTATAAAGAACTCACAAAACTCCACACCTGAAAAACAAATAATACAGTGAAGAAATGGGCAGAAGACATGAATAGACCCTTTTTTAAAAAAAGACATCCAGATGGCCAACAGACACACGAAAAGATGTTCAACATCACTCCTCATCAGGGAAATACAAATCAGAACCACACTGAGATACCACCTCATGCCGGTCAGAGTGGCTGAAATGAACAGATCAAGAGACTATAGATGCTGGAGAGGATGTGGAGAAACGGGAACCCTCTTGCACTGTTGGTGGGAATGCAGAGTGGTACAGCCACTCTGGAAAACAGTGTGGAGTTTCCTCAGAAAATTAAAAATAGATCTACCCTATGACCCAAGCAATAGCACTGCTAAGAATTTACCCAAGGGATACAGGAGTGCTGATGCATAGGGGCACTTGTACCCCAATGTTTATAGCAGCACTTTCAGGAATAGCCAAATTATGGAAAGAGCCTAAATGTCTGTCTACTGACAAATGGATAAAGAAGATGCGGTTTATATATACAATGGAATCCTTCTTGGCAATGAGAAAGAATGAAATCTGGACATTTGTAGCAACGTGAATGGAACTGGAGAGTATTATGCTAAGTGAAATAAGTTAGGCAGAGAAAGACAGATATCATGTTTTCACTTTTATGTGAATCCTGAGAAACTTAATAGAAGACCAGGGGGGAGAGGAAGGGGGAAAAAAAATTGCGGAGAGGGAAGGAAGCAAACCATAAGAGACTCTTAAATACCTAGAACAAACTGAACATTGATGGGGGTGGGGGAAAGAGGAAAGTGGGTGATGGGTATTGAGGACGGCACCTGTTGGGATGAGCACTGGGTGTTGTATAAACCAATTTGACAATAAATTATATTTAACAAAAAATTAAAACATTCTTATAAACATTTGATATAGTTCTGAAAAGTTATGATCTCAGTTTTTATTTTAGAATAAAGATTCTAAATAATCACATTGCTATTATAACATTCTAGAAATTTTTACATTTTTGCAAAATGTAAATTAAATGCTTTGGGAAATTTTTCAATATCACTTCAAATATAATTGCATACATATTTGTCATATAATGTTGGAGGGAGAGTGCTGTCTTCTCCTACTTTTTAGTGCACTATAAGCACTAATAAGAGTTCTTTATTGGTAGGTATTATACATTTTGTTTTGTAGATCACATGCATATAACACTGAGACATTATACTATATTAGATTGAATATAAAACATTTGATATTATCTTCAAATTAAATATCAGTTTCCATAATTGACAATATTTCAGAGTACCTCCAAGCATAATTATGTTTTTTCTCCAATTTTTAGAATAGTTTCGACTTATGATACCTAAAACTAGTATTTATCTCTCTTTCTGCTTGTATTGACAAATGATCTGACTAAAACAAACAACACATCTTGTTTAAAATGAAAATATTACATCCAATTTATATCCCTCCATAAGTGGGTGGGATAAATCAATTCTACAGTTAAATTGAATAGTCGTTATAAGAATTTAGTCAAATCAGTCAATTCAACTGTATTGGTGAAATAATTTATGATTTTTCCTATAAATCTGAAGTTTCCAATTTACATTTAATTCTATCTCAAGCATTTCCCATAGAGAAATTTCTTTGCTGATGGCAAGTTAGTATCACTCGTGTCTCCAGGGGAATTAGTTCAGAGTGGTGATGCATTACGACAAAAGTAAAATTAAATTTCAGTTGTCTCATAATAGTTTTTCAGAATCATCTGACAACCTAGTTAGTTAACACCACCAACATATTTTCAGTCCTGAAAACCTAACAGGTGTTTGCTAGATTTTCTTCATCTGTTACAAATCAGTACTGATTCCAACTGGACATGTTCCATTCAATAGATGGACATTTTTTATACTTGTAGATATCCTGCACCTGTTCAAACAGTATCAGCTCCAAACCTGTCTTCTTAGTTGATGCTAGCTGTTCTGTTCTTGACACCTGGCTCATCCGATCCACATCATTGTCTCTATAGAAGAGATTTATTATACACACACTCTTGCACCTGTCTCAAATTATCTAAATCTGTCTATGTCTGGCACAATGTCAGTCTTAGTGGGACTGTGGAGGGATAGGTTGACCTGTGCTGAATCACATTTTTGCTTCATGACAAAATGATATGTTCTCTAAAATCTTTATAACTTTATCAAAATGAATATTAGCTATGTTACCGCTAGAAACATTCTTAAAGTGAAGATTTTGTACTTGAATTTTTCCAATTTTCAAAACAAAATAGATATATTTTAAGTGTCAAAGATTGAGAATGTGCTTATTATATAAGAATAAGTTGACCTCGTTACCTTTAGTGCATCTGTGATAGGCAAGATAACTCCTCGGGGGGAAAAAAAGAGAGAAATCATGCATTTTCATAGTCCATGAGAATCTGTTAGCTAATATTGATCCCTATGGGAGGAGAAGAATGGAATAAATGGAAAGAAAAAAAAAAGAAACAGGGAAGAACAAGTTCTAGTTCTTCTAAAAAATGGTATTTGTGGGTAATATGTGTATTTTTCTCAGTGGGACATTAAAAATCCTGAAGACTTGACTATCTGTAACTCAAAAGAGAATTCTGTTTCTCAATAATGAGTCACATACCCAAAAGTGATTAAAACAAAAAAGAACCCACATTGCATCCTCACAAAATAGATTGATTAGTTTTTAAAATAGAGGGGTTCCATAATACAACCCATAGAAGTCCAGTTTCAAAAAGATAATTTCAGTGGCCCAGTTTTTCTTGAAAAAAATTGTAGAAGTAACTCAATGAAGAAAACGAAGTAAGCGTATCATCAACAAAGTGAGCTGATAGATGATACCCAGGTACCTGAGAATGTGGGTGGATGTTACCAAAACACCAGTATGGGTAGGACTAACTCAGGATCAACATCTGTGTGATGAAAATAGTGAAACATTAAAAGAGATTACTGACAAATTCAATGAAACAAAGACTACAATATTATCATCAAATATCTATAATGAAGAAGACCCAATTCTGAGTGGGTAAACTTACTCGGTTAAACTTAGAATGATAGGTAACATTGACAGAAATCCTTCCATGGTCTGATTTGAGAATTAGTCTCTCTCTCTCTCTCTCTCCCCCCCCGGCCCCCCCCCCCCCCCCACCACACACACAAACCACGTCTGTTGTTATTAAATGGTCATGGATGGATAAAGCAATACTGATGTTGCCTACAACTTTGAGGATCTCAGAGATATTCAACAAATATTTCCTTCCAGAAAGATAGAGCTTTCTGTTGTGAGAAAACTCCTGGGCGAATGAACCACAATTGAGCATGGAAGGAGAGCCAGGGATAAGGAAGAGAAAGTTCAGATAGCAGGGAACAGAAAGAGGCTCAGAAGATGTAGATTCCAGAAATAACTGTAATCACAATACAAAGTGTATGAAAGTGTAAACACTAATATGGAAGGCAAAACCAGAAGATAATAAAGCTGAAGACAGATGGCTTGTTGCAAGGTTTATCTCTGAAAGAGAGTGGGGGCTACACAAACAAGGCTTCAGGGTAATAAAAGAAGAAATCTTTGAAGAAGGAAAGGGAGAAGGAGAAGGTGGAGGAGGAGCGGGAGGAGAGAGATGAGATGAGAAAACTAGCCTGGTCCACAATCTTCGTTTCTTCAGGAAAACCAGACTCTTTTAAACACTGAGCAAACAAACTCCAAAAAGGAATAAAATCAAATAGCATACAGATTTCAATGTGCCAAATAATTTTTCTAGACACATTGAAAGCATTTCTATAATACGACTATAAAGCACATGATAATTGTAGTCCCTAATATTTTTAAATGAGTAAAAATAATTAATAAAGAAAATAAAAGTTTGGAAAACAGTACAAATCACATACACTTAGAACAAGGTGACCAGTAACAGAATGTTAAGAATAAGAATAATAAGAACATTAGAACTCAAGAAAAGTGTTCAAAAAGAAAGAAATTCAGAAATGAAGACTAAACGAGAATCAACAGAACACACATTTGAAAGCAATGTAAAAAACAATGACACTAGCATGTGGAAAAATAATAACAAGTTAGACATCTAGAGAAAATGAAAAGATTTCACAGGAAAATTATATAAAAACGTAGTTATTTAGCATATGTTTAATTCCAGCCACCTCTCTGCCCCAATAAACCACCCTCCCCTTAAATGTGAAAAAAAATCAGAATAAATATATAGGCCTAAATTAGGAAAACTTCCTGTATTTCAGAAACATATTGATAGGGCATACTGTGTACCTGGTACAATGAATAACAGATAAATAATAGCAAATATTAGAAATAATTTAAATATGCATCAAAGATTGGTTGAATTAACAATGACACATATGTACACACACAAAAAGAAATAGAAAATACATCTAAGTAGTGATATGGAGTGGTTGCCAAAATTTTGTCCAGTGAAAAAAGTAACTTTAGTTTCTCTTACTACATAGGTAGGTCAGTAGGTAGGTAAATGATAGAAAACTGGAGTTAGTTGCTTTTTGAGACTTGCTGGATCACTGGCAAGAAAGTTGAAGAAATAGACATGTTTTCTCTTTATTTTGTATTTATATATGTGTATATATTTTATACATTGTATATAATATCTATATAGAGAGACTGTGTATATGTATGTGTATCTGTATCATCTAACTTTTCCTAACATTAATATCATTCATAGTCATAGGATACTTATCAAAAGTAAGAATTTAACATCGGCATAATACATACATAATTAAAAAGATATTTTTAAGAGAAACATTAGAATAATAAACCGTGCTATTAAAATGGTTAACTATAGTGAAAAGGGAGAAAATATAAACGGAGGGAGGTGGGAACGGAGGAAGGCTGGGAAAGAAACTCTGAAATAGGAAAGTTGGGGGGGGGGCGGTTTCAGGTCCATTTGTTCCCTGACACATTATTGGACCATTCCAGTGCACTGAACTGGTGTTGTTTCTTGGATGAGTTTGTACTAAGCTGTGACAGGGAAGAGTTAAAAATCACTTCCCTGTGGTTAAGAGTTAATGAAGACTACAGACAATATATAAAATACTGAAAATTATATCTGTTCTTTTTTTTTTTTTTTTAATTTTTTTTTTTCAACGTTTATTTATTTTTGGGACAGGGAGAGACAGAGCATGAACGGGGGAGTGGCAGAGAGAGAGGGAGACACAGAATCGGAAACAGGCTCCAGGCTCTGAGCCATCAGCCCAGAGCCCGATGCGGGGCTCGAACCCACGGACCGCGAGATCGTGACCTGGCTGAAGTCGGGCGCTTAACCGACTGCGCCACCCAGGCGCCCCTTATATCTGTTCTTAAAGACTAAAATTATCAAGACCTCTGATCCCTTCTCATTGGAAAAACAAATCTTTTTAAATTAAATTATTTATTTTGAGAGAGTGAGAGCACAAGTGGGGAAGGGGGACAAAGAGAGGGAGAGAGAGAATCCCAAGCAGGCTCCACGCTGTCTAGGCAGAGCTCTGTCTCACAAACCTTGAGATCGTGACCTGAACCAAAATCAAGAGTCTAAGTCTTAACCCGACTGAGCCACTGAGCGTCCCAAAATGGATTTTTATCTTGTCTTTGATTGTTGGTTTCCCCCTACTTATATTTAATGGAAGATTCTGAAACTTACCCTAAACACCTATCCCAAATACCTTCTCTATGATTTGCTATCTTGATGTGTAGAAACTGGTGTATAGGCCTATCAGCCAAACCCTGGAATTTATCCCTGGACATAAATGTAGTTGCCTGTGGCAAATATTTAGAGTACTAACTTGATAGATACAAAGTTTTACAATGTGTATGAAATATGACTTATATTTAAAAATACATTTATTTCCGAGGCTATGGTTCTCCCTAATCATCTTAATTAAATATCTAAGAATCCAATTATTAATTAAAATAAAAATATTCTTCACTTTAACTTTTCTTTATTAACAGTAGGCACATCACAATTTTATAATAATATCCTTGAAAATTTAGCTAACATGCCAGCACTATTGAAAATCTGTAGGTGAAGATAATTGGTGTTGTGAAAATGCCTGCACATTTCCAGTGTCAGACACCAGTTTTCTTATTTTGTTTAAAGATTATTTTTTGAGAGAGAGTATGAGGAGGGGCAGAGAGAGGGAGAAACCCAAGCAAGCCCCACACTGTCAGCAGAAAGCCGGATGTGGAGTCTGAACTCACGAACTGTGAGATCATGACCTGAGCCCAAATCAAGAGTCAGACACTTAACTAAGTGAGCCATGCAGGTGCCCCCAGGCATCAGTTTTTAAAACATATATGCTTATTTATAAAGCAGTTTTTGCCTAATTGTCAAAACAATACGAGTTCTCTTCGGTGAGTTTAGTAATACAGGCTGGAAATGTTTAGTAATATAGGATAGGAAGAGAAAAGTATCCTCAATATATTATTTTATTTTGTTTTAGAGATGACAGTAATTGTCTGGTCTTTGGTAAATGAGTTACTGTGTATGAGCCTGTGTCTCACGAATCAAATGGGATTAGGGATTTAGTATCTGCTTCATGGAGTTGTTCAGATGTCCTGTGACACAACTCAAAGCACTTGCAACACTATGAATAAGCAATGCTACTGTTATTGTATCCTTATAATCTTTTCTGTCTCTCTATTTTTAATTTCATACTGTTGGGATCATAACATACATAATGTTTGGTACTTGTTTTTAATTCATCTAATAATATATTGTGAAAATTTCTACCGATACATAAATTTTAAAGTATATCTGTAGATATATAAACATATTATGAAAATTTCTACAGATACATACATTTTAAAGAGATATAATTTCTTTTTTAATTTGACAGAGAAAGAAAACAAAGGCCAGGGAGAGGGGCTGAGTGGGGGGGGAGAGAGAGAGAGAGAGGGAGAGAGAGAGAGGGAGAATCTTAAGCAGGCTTCATGGTCAGCACAGAGCCTAATGCAGGGCTGGATCATATCACCCTGGGATCATGACCTGAGCTGAAATCAAGAGTCTGTGTTCAACCTACTGAGCCACCCAGACACCCCTAAAATTTTTTTAGTTTATTATTTAGAATATATATATATATATATGTGTGTGTGTGTGTGTGTGTATGTGTATATATATATATAAATTATTATTATTATTATTGTTTTATGAAAGTGTATTGAATGGAAATATTTTACCTAATAATACATTTGCTAGGTAAAGAAGATAATTCTTGTTTATTATCTCTGTTCCATTGTAAATATTTGCATAATTCATATCCTAAAACAAGTAGTTGTATGATATTCTCTGATTATTTTCCTTAAAATGAATATGTACATGTCATATGACTGGGTCAAAAATAATGACATCTTCCGTAAATTTTCATCTATATGTACTATATGTACTTACACTTAAATTATAATTTTTTCCCTTAAATTGGTTGCTGAACATAGACACATTTAATATACTGTGTACTTATTGGCAACTGTTATTTATTGTTGGTGAACTGGTTATTTTATCTTCACGCATTTACTGCAACTGTGGAACTCATTTAACTTTTATAAATACACGTTCGTACCAAACATTCAGATCCTAACCACTGAACTAGTTGTTAATTGTATGTCATTGACAATCACTTTAGAGATTTCTCATAAAGTTGCTGAATGGGGAGACAGGAAATTAATTTTCCTTTTTATATATTAATTGCCATTTTCTGCATAAGATTTCTTTTAATATATGATAAAATTTTTAATGTAATTCTACTTTTGTTTCCATCTTAGAAAATGAAAACTAGGCAAATTTTTATAGTAATTCAGATTCAGTGGATAGAGTAGGGAAATGCGTGTCTTTTAAACATTTTTTTAATGTTTATTTATTTTTGAGAGAGAGAGAGCGTGCAACCAGGGGAGGGGCAGTGAGAGGGAGACATAGAATCTGTAGCAGGCTCCAGGCTCGAACCCACGAACTGAGAGATCATGACCTGAGCCGAGGATGGACACAACAGACTGGGCCACCCAGGCATCTGAATGCCTGTCTTTTAACTTCATTAGAGACTTGAATGAAACTCATAGAAAGTAGAAATGATATATTTCTAAACTTGATACTCTTACCTTTCTGCCAAGAAAGGGGGTTTGACTATGTGTGCTTTTTATGTTTGTTTTATTTCTGAAGGGATGCATTTATTCAGACTTTTTTTTCTCAAACACTTTCAAACCAGACGTTTCTGGAGACAAAGATTTTCCCTTGTGACTAGATCATCAGAAAAGAGATGTTTGTTTTTTAAAAAAAGCTTGAAAGCTTTTGGATATCAGCCATTTTAATTAAAATTAATTTAGCACCAAGATTTCCTTGCAGTGTTATTTCTGGAAAGACTTCTCATAATAATTGTAATTATTTAAAGAGGAAGGAAGGGAGGGAGGGAGGAATGAGTGAAGGTGGAAAAGAAGGAAGAGAGAGAGGGAGGGAAGGAGAAAGGGAAAAAAAAGGTCTTGATTTTAAAGTGTGTCCTGGGGCTCCTGGGTAGCTCAGTCAGTTAAACATCTGACTCTTGATTTTGACTCAGGTTTTGATCTCAGGGTTTGTGAGATCCCACACTACACTGACAGCGCTTGGAATTCTCTCTTTCCCTCTCTTTCTGCCCCTCCACTGCTTGCTCTTTCTCTCAAAATAAATAAACTTTAAAAAAAAATTAAAAAAAAATAAAGTGTGGGGCACCTGGGTGGCTCAGTCGACTGGTTAAGCATCCGACTTCAGCTCTGATCATGATCCCCCAGTCCATGGGTTCAAGCCCTGTGTCTGGCTCTGTACTGACAGCCCATAGCCTGGAGCCTGCTTCAGATTCTGTGTCTCCCTCTCTCTCTGCCCCTCCCCCACTCGTGATCTGCCTGTCTCTCTCAAAAATAAATAAATGTTAAATTTTTTTTAATTAAATAAAGTGTGTCCTAACCATTTGTGGGGGAGGGGGACCATGCCAATTATTTCTTATTAAATTATTGAAAAGCTCTAGCATCACATTTATAATTTTATATAAATTATAGGCTACCTAACTTACAAAAATAAGGTATACTAAAATATGTAACAATTCTGTATGGCATGTCTCTTGGATTTAAGGTCAGAGGTCACTTTAAATAAACGCAAATATTTTTCTGAGTGACTAAGCCCAACAGGACACATTCTAGGAGCTGTAGATTGAAATTGTATATCAGAGATTTACTATCCAAATATTCCTTTCAGGGAACTCCTGGTTTGAGAATAACATATCTATTATAAGTTACCTTTTCAACAAATGCATTAAGGAAGACTTGAATTCTCAGCTTAGTTAGTTCTTCCTGGAAACTTCGTTCTTTTCTGTATGCTTAGATTCCATTCACCTCTATGTCCTGTGATATGTACACATTTTTCCATATATCTGATATCTACAGCTCTATCTATCTATCTAACAGATAGAAACAGAAACAGAGATGTTAGCCCAGTGCTTATAAAAAACTGGGACTTAAGAAAAGCTGCAAAATGGGTGGGCTAAGAATGAAATGCTGTATTACTTGAATGAAGAAGGTGCTTTCTTTGTATTTACTGAGCACGGTTGAGTGCTCATTATTCTCTAAGACAGTAAACCAGGCAATGAGATAAATAAGTATAGCAAAAGATGATAACAAGAAATAATCACAAAGGCTAAAAACTAAAAATCAATATGGATACTCAAGGTGAAAATGTCCTCTGATGGATTTACATAACAAGTAAATTATCAGAAACAACACTATTGATCATAAAAACATTACATAAATGTTTATGAGTTCCTGCTTATGAGATATGAGATATGAAGTTTTATTTTATTTTATTTTTTTTAAATTTTTTTTTCAACGTTTATTTATTTTTGGGACAGAGAGAGACAGAGCATGAACGGGGGAGAGGCAGAGAGAGAGGGAGACACAGAATCGGAAACAGGCCCCAGGCTCTGAGCCATCAGCCCAGAGCCTGACACGGGGATCGAACTCACGGACCGCGAGATCGTGACCTGGCTGAAGTCGGACGCTTAACCGACTGCGCCACCCAGGCGCCCCGAGATATGAAGTTTTAAATATCCCTTGACTGTATCCACTCTGATAAATACTTATACTAATAATGAAATAATTACCAAAATATGGGGACTGAGGTAGGATGAGAGACATCATAATTGTACTTAAACTATTTACTAGAAATGTGGTTTGTCCCATTTAGTATAGAATCCATTGGGTCTGATGGACCCCTGAATGACAAACTTTATACTTTGAAGTAGCTATTAAAAGGTAAATTTAAACTCACCTATGAAAATATTTGTGACTCTACAGAAAAAGAGAGACAGTAGTATAGTCAACAATAATTTTCTGTCTTGGAAAAATACAAAAGGATTTCGAGAAGTCAGACAAGTGGGATAGAAATGAAATGCTGATTTGGACAATTAACCAGAACAAACTAAAATTTTGATGTCTGAGGTGATATAAGAAGAAACATCATCATACTGATACAAAGCTTTATCAAACAAGAGTTACCCAGCAGAATTCTAATTTCAAGAAGCATTTCACAGTGCATTATGCTTAGACCTGGGAAATAACAAATGTTTGATTACAGTACATGCTGCCAAGAATTAGTTTAATCAATAATTCCAATTAACTTGGTTAAATTTGAATGGTACTTTTTTTTTAGTTTTATTTTAAATTACAATGTAAGATTGACTGCTAAGTCCCATATCCCATTTGGTGTGCAGATATTAGAAAATTTATTTAACACAGGAGTAATGTATCTGTCCTATATTTTCAAGAAGTACTTTTGCTTTTAATTAAAAAAAAAAAAACTTGTCACTTTTTCATGTACTATTGTTGCTTTTATAAATTGCTTACATCTTCTTCCAGAAATCCCAAAACTGGCATGGTCATTTCATAAATTGTGGAAATTGGTAAATCCTGGAAATTAAAGTATGTGATCTAAGAGAAATGACTCAATGAATAAAATTCTTCACATACATAAAAACCATCTGGTTTATCGATCATATCCTTAGATAAGAAAAGAGGATTAATTCCAACCTAAATGTGCTTTCACTTATCTTCTGGGTCTCTAGTCCATAGACTAATTACTGTTATCCAATAGACTTCTCTGCCTTAATGAAAATGTTCTATATGTACACTTTCTCATATGGTAGTCACTAGCCACATGGGGCTATTGAACACTAGAAATGTGGCTAGCAAGACTGAGAAACTAATTTTTAAATTGTCTTTTATTTTAATTAATTTAAATAGAAATAGCTATCTAGGGTAGCCTGAAAAGCAGAGCCTGACACCATGGCTTGCATAAGGTTAATTCATTAGGGAATGAAATTTCTGGAAGCAGGAATGAGGGACAGGGCAAGGAAAACAAAGAAGGAGGAAAGGTTGATATAAGGATGCATTATGGAATTGGCCACTGATTGTAGCCACTGAAATTCAGTGTAACTTGTAGGGCTTCTTAGGAGCTGTATGAAATACATTTCAAAACTATCCACACAAAAGATTAAGGGGAGGAGCATTTCTCCCTCAGCTCTCATTTCTCATTTCCCATTGATTGAGAATCTCACAGGCTTTAACTTCTTCACACTTTGGGTGATGTATGCATGAGAACTAAGGAGGTTCACTTGGGCTCACAGGGGCTTTAGAGGAAATCCATAGTAAGAAGAGTGATGGATATAGGCCTTCAATGAGGCATGTGTGTGACGTTGGTAGATGCCTGTGTGAACATGGTCACAGCACTGTGACAACAGGAGTTATAGGACTAGCTAAGCAGTAAGTATAAATGTTTTAAGTAGGTGAATAGAACAGATATTATCTTTGATCTTGTAGAACTTATCATGAAGTGGAGTAAATAAAAAAAATAAAGACTAATCAAATGAAAAGATAATTAGAAATTGGGATGAGTGCTGTTGAGGAAAACCAAGGTGTATGGCGAGAGCATAGTAGGGAGAGGTTAATTTGATAGGGTCATCAGCAAAGATCTATACAATACTATTAAAGCTAAAACATGGATGATGAAGAGGAAGCCAAGGAGAAAATATTGTGCAGTCCATCAATAAAATATAAAGGAAATCATGTTTCCAAAATACCCCCCTGGGAGCAGAAAAAGAAATAACCAAATACCCAGCCCACTCAACAAACAGATGATGAGCCATTACAGTTATCCTATCAACTCAACAGACAGACTCAACCAATAAAATCCTTGATAGATTTGTACAGTTAGATCTGTATCAGATTTTTCTTGGAAGGCAATCACTGGGAAATTTCTTTATTAAGGAAATGAAAATATATAAGCCCTATACTGAAAACTAAAAATAGTTGAAACCATGAATTTTGCTTTTAACATTGATGGCAGGAAGCACCTTAGAAATGGTAAGTGGTTCATTGGGAAGACAACAGCAAAAGACTGTGAAAGCTGGAAGAGAAGAAAGGTATTTTTAAAAAGACAGTTAATTTGACTGAATATAACAGAGAAATGAAACTGGGGGTCTCTTTTGATCACTAGTGCATGAAAATTTGACAGATTTCAAAACAGAATCTGACAGTGCTGAAATAACATTACGGAATTTTGGTGGTTAAATTAATTTGGCTCTCCTTGGGAATGTAGATTATCTTTATTTTCTAATATCTCAGTATGAACAATTTGATGCACTTACTTGGAGAAATTAAATTTAAGGTAGGAAACAGAATGTTTAAGCCAAGCTGGTGAAGCACCATTTACCAAGTATGAAATCATAGATTTAGACTTTAACTTTTTAAAACTATGCTTTCCAGGACCTCAGATTCTTCCCATCCAACCTCCCCCTCCCAGAACGTTTTATTATTCAGGTAGAACTGTCTTTAAAAGTTTGCGTGCAATTTACTAAACAATATAATTTAAATTTCAAGCAGATGTTTTGTTTAAATTTTAAGTTACACTCTCTTTTTTACCCTGTAGAAGCCACTTTTATTTATTTATTTATTTATTTATCTATTTTTATTTTAGAGAGAGAGAGAGAGAGAGAGGATCTTAAACTGGCTCCATGCCCAGTGTGGAGCCCGAAGTGGGGCTCAATCCCACAACTCTGGGGTCATGACGCAAACCTAAATCAAGAGTCAGACGTTCAACTGACTGAGCCACCCTGGTGCCCCATGTAGTTGTCACTTTTTAACAAACACAATTACCAGGGGAAAATGTGTATGTTTATTTACATAATCCTCACAGCAAATTTACGAAGTAGACACCATTTTTAGCCTAGTTTTACAGAAGAGAAAAATGGGGCACAGAGATGATTAAGTAACCTCTATTTTGTTCAGATGTGTCCTTAGAAACTGTAACAGTGTCTATCTACCTAGAAATAGTCTATCTAGAAAAATACTATTTTTCTATAGGAATCTATATTTAATTAGTCTACTTATTTACTAAAAGATTTACACATTTAAAAAGGCACAATAACATTGATTATAATAATTATATTCTTTACCTTTTGCTGGGCCTTCTTCACAACATGTGTATTTGGTAGGTAACTTTCTAGGCAAGTGGGCCCTAGTACATGGGGCTGGATATACTCTCAAGCAGAAACCAGCACAACAGCGTGGAGCAACCAGCTCTTACAGGACTTTATTCCTGGAAAAAGCCTTGTAGCTTGTCTTTCTAGATTTCATCGGTTGATGACATTTAAAAAATACTCATTTTATTGGGGCACCTGTGTGGCTCAGTTGGTTAAGCATCTATTGATTTTGGCTGAGGTCATGATCTCACAGTTGTGAGTCTGAGCCCCACGTGGGACTCTGTGCTGAGTGGGGAGCCTGCTTGGGATTCTCCCCTTCTCTGTTTGCCCCTCATCTGTTCACATCTCTCGCACACACTCTTTCTCAAAATAAATAAGTAAATAAACCTTAAAAAATACTACTTTTATTATTTTTTATTCCCCACTCATCTACTTTATTTGCAATTGATTTCTCCAAACAATTCTAGGCTCTTCTTTGAAAAAGAAGGTACACTCTTTATTTGCCTTAAGATTCCCAAGGCTATTTTATATTGTTCAGGAGGTTGGCACAATTCTGATAGGAGGTCCTCTGCTCCTTTTCCTCTTCCTCCTCCATTCTCCTTCTTTTTTTTTTTCTATTTCTCTTTAAAAAAAAATAGGTATAGTTGACATGCAATGTTATATTAATTTCAAGTGTACAAAATAGTGGTTTGACAACTCAATTCATTAGGAAAGGCTCATTTAAGTGTAGTTACCATCTGTCACCATACAATATTATTACAATATTATTAACCATATTCCCTGTGCTATACTTTTCATCCCCAAGACTTACTTATTTTATAACTGAAAGTTTATACATCTTAATTTCCTTTACCTATTTTGCCCAATCCTCCCACCATCTCCTTTCTATCCACCAACAGTTTGTTCCCTGTATTGATGAGTCTGTTTCTATTTTTTTGTGTTTGTTTGTTTGATTCTTTTACATTCTACTTATAAGTGAAATCATATGGTATTTGCATTACACTGACTTATTTCACTTAGCATTATACTAAGTCCATCCATGTTGTTGCAAAAGGCAAGATTTCATTCTTTTTTATGACTGAGTAATATTTACATGTATTATATCTAAATTATATCCTATCTATCTATCTATCTATCTATCATCTATCTATCTATCATCTATCCCACATCTTCTTTATTCATTCATTCATCTACTGATGAGCTCTTAGGCTGCTTCCATATCTTGACTCTTGTAAATAATGCTGCAATAAACATAGAGTGCATATATCTTTTAGAACTTGTGTTTTTGTTTCTTCAGGTACCTAGCAGTGGAATTACCAGATCATATGGTATCTCTATTTTTCATTCTTTGAGTAATCTCTATATTATTTTCTACAGCAGTTATACCAATTTACATTCCTACCAACAGTGCACAAGGGCTTCCTTTTTTCGACATCCCTCCCAACATTGTTATTTATTGTCATTTTGATACTAGCCATTCAGACAGGTGTGAGGTGCTATCTCATTGCCGTTTTGATTTGCATTTCCCTGATGATCATGATATTGAGCATTTTTTCATGTGTCTCCTTCTCTCTTTTTATCATAATTTTGCTCTCTGGGGCCCTTTAGTGGTAGCAAAGAGACAACTCATTCACCCATGTTTTAATATATGAGGTGACAATCTCTTTGCATAACCCAATTATTTAGGAGGAAAAAGCTCATTATTCTGAACAGGCCTCATTTCTCTCTTCACTAACCTCCTTGGTAATTCCATCAATATTTTCACCATTCCCTGCAAGTGTTCATGATTTAATATAATATTCTCACTGTTTTACTCTTTCACTAGATTTTATGAAATTACATTAAACACTACATCTAGTTTTCATTCCACACTTTGTTTTCTTCATGTGTCTAGTCTGATGTGCCTGCTTATTTCTCAGACATATTTAATGGAGAGTTCACTTCCACTTTGAGTCACTTACGGCAAAAACATAATTCCCGTTCAATTTCATTTCATTGCAAAAGTACAAAAAGACAAAGTGGCAAAAGGCACATCTTTAACAGTTCACTCACTTTGCTACTATGTGAAAAGACAAACACGTTTGTGTATAACATGAGTTAAAAATACAATATGATTTAATTTTGATATGATTTATTTAAAACATAAGTGGATTAACATTTAGTTCATTTTACATGCAAATAAAAATTTTGACAACTATTTTTGTCCTGTGTTTCAAAATAGAAAATGTTCCAGTTAGGCTGAGTTTTGCATATGAAATTAACCAAGAACCCACCATCAACATGCAGTTTGAAGAAAGGGTAATAGATTTTCCTGAGTCTTAAATTTACTAAAATAACTGAATTCTATTTTATTAAATCTAACTAGCATTTACAGAATAGTAGGAAAACAATTGAAATAGATACAAAATAGCTACATTCTGGTTAATTTGCATATTCAACACATTTGTTGTTGTGGTTAAATATGATCTTTTTGTTGTTCTTTTTTTTTTAATGCTAGTGTGTTCAGACACCATGTTAGTTACTACGGTTGTAATCTGAGTAACATATAACATTCTTAGGCCTTAATTGTTACCCTTTGACTCAAATATTTATTTGTTCTTCCCAGTATGAAGCACATACAAGGCATTTGGCCAAGACTTGATGTGTCAAGACCTGTACAGGGTCTGATATTTTGCTCTATTTGCAAAGTAACATGATAGCCTGTCAGTTTCACAGATGTTATCAGAAGACAAAACAGTCTTAGGTCAGAGACAAGAGACCTTTCTGTATATAGCACAGCAAGAGGATTGTGTGTCACATCGGCACACAAGTTCCCCTCGACCCACAAGTCCACAAAAGGCTTGACCCAGATGGATACTGCACCTTTAGTAGGTTTGTGTCACAGTTGTTAGATGAGGAAACTCCCAATCTTTTAAACAGTGTGCTGCAAACCTGGGCAAACTTTGGCTGGAGGAAGATTTTGTTTTTATCACCCTTACCTGGAAAGAAATTTATTCTATGCCCTAGAAAGGTGACATTATTTGTATCTTCCAAGGTCATTTGCTACACAAATCCCTTGCAAGCATAATCCAGAATATAATCTGATCCAATGCTGCAGAAATACCAAAAAGCATGGTCTTCTACTACAGTATTACAAAAACATGTTCATTGACATTAAGGAATTCACAATATAGTAGATGTGAAAGGAGCACAAAAGGGAAATAAGTTAATAATGTCTTATTTTCTTAATTTTATGTAACTTTATGTTTTCTGAAAATTAAGACACTCTTAATATATATGTACTCAAAGTTGTCTCTTCATTTATGATTTCTTACTGTAGTTTTATTCTTAAAAGATTTTTCTTTATATTATAGAGTTTAGAAACACTAATTTGGTTCTAGAATTTGGTAGAGATTTAGAATGGCCATAAAATTATCCATATAATTTGTGAATGTCAATTGAAAGACAAATTGATTCATGGAGTAGACACAAAGTTGGGAGGGTAGCAGTTTCATTGGTAAAGGCTTGTAACTGTAATTAAAAATTAATGTCAACATGTAGGTGAATTGTATTTTCCAAATTAGAATAACTTAATGAGCCATTCTCTGATGCATAATAAACTTTGGAAAAGATGATGTAAAATTTATAAGAACCTGGATCAAATAAGTTAGGGATTGTTTGTGAAGCTTATTGAATGGGATAAAAACTATATATTTATCATGTCTTAAACAGTCAAAACAAAGAAAAATTATTGATATGTGTGGCTTTCAAAATCCTTTAAAGCTGTGTATTCTTTAAACTTTTGATTTAATGGAGGGATAAATAATGAAAAAAGTAAAAGAATAATTTAGGTTTACCCATTTTTATTGTTTTAATATCCCTTTCAGTATATTCAGCTAATGTCTTTAATTTGTTGTATTCAAGGATACAGATAGTCTTAGTACCAGACAGATAACCTTGTTTTTTACTATTGCCACATCCTTATGCCATAATTTTAACTTAGCTGAAAAAACATGAGAAATGTATTTATAAAAAAAAAAACATTGATGCAAATCAATATGCATTAAAATATAAAAAGTATTCCAGGAAGCCAAAAAGTGGCTTCTAATCTTGCTTAAGTATAATTTTTAAAACCCTTCCAGTGTAACATAATAAAAAGATAAAAACATGCTACTTCGGTAGGAGCCATAAATCCATAAATATTTCTAAACAATAAACTCCTTATTTTGGAAAATTACAAATATATACAAATTTTGAGAGAACAGTGTAAGAATCCCCATTTATCTATCAATGACAATATCATTTTATCTATACATCTTTTTACTTTCCCTCCTGATTTGTCTCGTATTAAATCTACATACCATTGTCTTTTATCCATAAATATTTCACAAGCATAGCTTTGTCATCTTAATAGAAACACTTAAAAATGTTAAGTGTTAATAAAGCATAGAACAGGAATAAATGCAGTGGAAGTTGTTCAAATCAAGTATTCTTTAGAAATTATGCGGCAAACGTTAATCAGATAATGCATCTATGTACACACTGGATAATTCATTAAAGTATACACAAAGAAACATTCGCCAAACCCGCAGACCTTAAAGAGCTTACAATCTATTTAAGCAAATAAAACCCAGACAAATGAATAATAAAGTAGGTTGAACTAGTGGTCTACACTACTTACCAAATAGAGTATTAAGGCAATCCATAATTAATTGAAATGATATATAATAAATTTGTGAGTTCAAAAGGGGAAGATAGTACATGGTCTATTCAGTATTGGGAAAAAGCAAGCTACAACCAGGTAGTTTTGATAATGCATTACTTATCTTTCCGAAATAACTGCCAGCATTTTCATGAATATTAGCCAGTAAATTCATCTAAATTCACATTTAACTCAGTTTCCTTTGTCGTTTGATGCTTCCATTGTTCTCATATAGTGCTCTACTGAGAGCACTCTCTGAAAAAAAACACTTATACAAGAATTCCTACATAGAGTTCTGCTTTTACAAACCCTTACCTAAGAGCTAATATGGGAGAAGACCAGACAATGGATCTTAAGGATGGGTTTCTGGAGTTGTACCATTCTCCAAGTACTTGGTATAAGGAGTCCATCATGCTATATGCCAGTATTTCATCGGTAGGAAGAATATTGGTAATATCTGCCATGCTATAGTAGTGTAATTATTAGAATGTACATCTGCCTTAAACTGGGAAGATTCTTTTAAAATCTTTGATTGTACAGAGTTGGCCAATATGACCTTAGTAGAAAATAACCACCCTTAGCTTAAAAAACTCTACAGAAGACTTAATTGAGGAAAGAGCCTCAAAAGTCACTTCTGACTTCCTCAGCATTTTCCCACCTTCCATCCATCCTGTTAACTAAACAATAGTAAGGCCAGCGTGGCTTGACTGAGGAGTTACAAGCATGCTAAGAGAGATGAGGGAGTATAATCCAAAGGAGCTGCAGGCCATGGTTAACGTGCACTACAACAATCAGTCTTTTGTGGTTAAATTGATTACATCAGTCTATCTACCTAGAAAGCCCAATTACTGATCCTGCTAGTTCAGATGCACATTTAAATCTGCGACTAATTATTTTGTTATTCAGTAGCTCATCCTTATTTTGCAGTAAACCCCTCCACCTACATTCCCTACAAGGAGGTCTTTCTGAAGAGCTCTGTCCAGCCCTTCCTACCAATGCTCAGCCAATTGAGAGATCGGGTTAGAAGCCAGCCAACTGGAATGGAAAGATCCTAAAGGCAGTAAAATGAAGGGAAGCTAAAGTGGTTAGTCAAGAAGAGGAAAGTCCCTGTGGCAACTGGAGAGCAGACACTTTTCCCACCAGAGAGCAGGGTCCTGGAGAATTGAATCTTATGTGCAGTGAGTATCGGCTGCTCTGAGTTCCTAAAAATTGCTGTTAAACTCCACATCCTTACAGGATGTATATGATGCTTTCAACTTTTGTTTATTTAAAAAAAGACTATTTTTATAACAGTTTTAAGTTCATAGCAAAACTGTGTGGAAGGTACAAAGGTACTCAATACATATCTTTTACTCCTACCATGCATAGCTTCCCCCATTATCAGCATTCTGAACCAAAAGGGTACATTTGTTAAAATTGATCACCCAAGGTTTAAGTTTACATTACCACTCACTCTTGGTGTTACACATTCTATGAGTCTGGACAAAAGTATAATGACATGTATCCACCATTATAGTACCATACAGAATAGTTCCACTGCCCTAAAAGTCCTCTGTGCTCTGCCTATTCAACTGTCTCTCACCCCCAAATCCTAACAACCTCCACTCTTTTTACTGTCTCCATAGTTTTGCCTTTTCTATAACGTTGTATAGTTGGAATCATACAGTATGTTGCCTTTCAGATTGGATTCTTTCACTTAATATGCATTTAAGTTTTTCCATGTTTTTTTTCATGGCTAGATACCTTATTTCTTTTAGTGCTGAGTAATATTTTATTGTCTGGGTGTAATGCAATTTGTCTGTGCACCTGTTGACGGATATCTTGGTTGTTCCCAAATTTTGGCAATGCTGAATAAATCTGCTATAAACAGCTGTGTGCACGTTTTTGCGTAGACAGAGGTTCCAATTCACTTGGGTAGTTATCAAGGAGTATATATTCTTATACACTCAGCTTTATAGGAAACTGCCAATCTGTCTTCTAAAGTAACTCTCATTTTGCATCTTCACTAGCAATGAATGATTGTTCCACATCCTGGTCAGCATTTGGTATTGTCAGTGTTCAGATTTTGGCTCTTCTAGTCAGTGCGTAGTGGTATCTCACTGTTTTGATTTGCATTTCCCTGCTGACATATGATTCAAAGCATCTTTTATTTCTTTAAAAATTTTTTTCTGTTCATTTGTTTTTGAGAGAGAGAGACAGAGCGTGAGAGCAGGGGAGGGTTGGAGAGAAAAGGAGACACAGAATCTGAAGCAGGTGCCAGGCTCTGAGTTGTCAGCATAGAGCCCAATGCAGAGCTTGAACTCCCGAAGCATGAGATCATGACAGGAGCCGAAGTCGGATGCTTAACCAACTTAGCCACCCAGGCGCTCCTCAGAGCATCTTTTCATATACTTATTTGTCATCTCTGTATCTTCTTTGTGAGGTGTCAAGGTCTTGCTCATTTTTAAACCAGATTGTTAGTTTCCTTATTGTTGAGTTTTAAGAATTCTTTGTGTATTTTGGATAATAGCTTTTTATTAGATATATTTTTTGTGAATATTTTTCCCAGTCTTTGACTTATCTTTCATTCTTTTGAGCGTTTGCAGAACAGACAATCTTAACTTTAATGAAGTCCAGCTTATCAATTCTTTCTTTCGTGTATTGTACCTTTGGTGTTGTATGTAAAAAGTCATTACCAAACCCAAGTTCACCTTGCTGCATGTTTTAATTTTGAAATATTGACTTCATTACTTGGAATGTCTCATGTATAAGAAGAACTGTAAATAATAATCTTATTTTTAATAGGATGTATTTTATTTTTTTACTGGAAGGAAGAAGAAATTGAGAATGCATGATGCCCTGGCATCTAAACATATAAAAATATTAGTTGTATCATTTACAATTAGTCAACCTAGCTGATAAATATTGTATTGTAAATTTTTATTTAGGAAAAGTACTCTAAATGGAGGCAAAATAAAGTTTCTTGAAAGTGGGCATGATAGAGATGCAATTGATTTGAGAACATCTCTAGTTTGCTTTGAGCTTATAAGGTACCTCATTATCTATAAAGTGATATTCTACTAAAAATGTTAGGTTCTGTAGAGAATATAAAATTGAAACTATCAACCATTTTAAATTTATGTTAAAATACAGCTTTGAAGAATATTGCTAACAATTATTTGAAAATAATAAGGCCATATTGAAAAAAAAAATCTATTTTAGAAAAATGCCAGCCCCCGGGAGCCTGGGTGGCTCAGTCGGTTAAGCGTCTGACCTCGGCTCAGGTCATGATCTCACAGTTTGTGAGTTCAAATCCCATGTCGGGCTCTGTGCTGACAACTCAGAGCCTGGAGCCTGCTTCGGATTCTGTGTCTCCCTCTGTCTCTGAACCTCTCCTACTCGCATTCTCTCTCTCTCTCTCTCTCTCTCTCTCAAAAATAAATAAACATTAAAAAAAATTTTTTTTTAATTTTTTTTTCCAACGTTTATTTATTTTTGGGACAGAGAGAGACAGAGCATGAACGGGGGAGGGGCAGAGAGAGAGGGAGACACAGAATCAGAAACAGGCTCCAGGCTCGGAGCCATCAGCCCAGAGCCCGACGCGGGGCTCGAACTCACAGACCGCGAGATCGTGACCTGGCTGAAGTCGGACGCTTAACCGACTGCGCCACCCAGGCGCCCCTAAAAAAATTTTTAAAAGAAGAAAAGAAAAATACCAGCCCCGTGATACTAGAAACAAGTAGCCAAGAAGTTGACTAAAGTAAACAAACATGGGCCAAAAATAATTATTCTATTTATTCAAAATTTGAATGTACAGCTAATCAATATTGGGAGGTGTATGTACATTTGTTGATGTGCATGTGTGTTTACCTTTAAAATATATATGCATATTTCTATTTTTTGGACACAAATTTATTTTTGAAAATAATTTTTGAAAAAGCACTGAAGTGTACATCCAATAAATATAATACAATCAAAATATTCGTCAAAAAAATCAACGTTTAAGTATGATACAATTTAATTTATTGCTTGTTCTTCTTTTACTATCAAAAGTATCCTGATGTGGAAGATAAATTATTCAGTTACTTTACACATAAGAAACCATTGGTATCATCTGGATGTGAGCTGTTTTTATTCTTCATCGGTATTTGCTGCATATTGTCTCCATTTGTTACTTTTTAAAAAATATACTGCTAAGTGTGGGATTGAGTTTTCAAATGTCCAAATCACTGTATAGTTTGTGCTTCCTTATCTATGTTTTTTAAGCATTTCCTATAATATCCTGTAGATATGCCTAGGAATTTACCTGTGTCTTACCTGGTTTGATGAGCCAAGTTTAGACTGTAATGTATCACTTTCTCAGAATTAGAACAAAATTTTGTTATTACTTCTACTAATATTTTTTTACATCCACAGTAAGTCAAAATACACATATACTAATTAGAGTTAGTCCTCTCTTTAGTATGTTACGGTGTACCAAAGCAGGAGGGTGAACAAACAGCAGAGATGAAGAGAATTAAGTTTCACTTCCCATGTAAATGCAAACCTCCTCTGATTGTGCTCAAGAAAATGGCTAAAAAACACAGTGAATTGATGCATATATTTCTCCTCCATCCTGATGAACTTCCTTTCCCAATGTAACCACATCAAGCACAACAAAAGCCATGGAGAAAAGAATGACTCTCTCTAGTTACCCCTGACCTCCTTCAATTGCCACATTGCCACGTTGTCGCATTCTGTCCACCCTCGCACCGGCCACATTTACAGTATTAACAAACAATTAGTAGGTAACATATTCTCTATAATTACCAATATTTTTATTAAAAACACTTCTTATCGATCCCCAAGGATATTGTATTATTTTTGATTTACCATAAACAATTCTTGGTTTTAGTAAATCCAAATGTTCTCAGTTTAATGTCTAAATAATAGCCATGCGTTGATAATGGACAATGTTTCCAATTAGGTAATAATAACCATACCAATGATACTTACAGCATTGTGATAACCACACTGGGTTTTTCACCATGAAATCTATTTTATACACTTAAAAAACTGAAAAATGAAAATGTGAGATTCTAATAATACTTTTATTAACATCTATGAGGAAATAAAAACATCATGAAGAAATTTGGGGCCATGTTGACCTTTAAAAAAGTAGGATTCTGTATTTAGTTGAAAACAGTATTGATGAAATTTTGGGATGATGGGGCGGTGGTTCATGGGGTCCAGAGCTGACAGTCAAAAAATAATACTTGAAGATGTCTTTGACGCAAAAAGGTGATTTTATTAAAGCATGGGGACAGGATCCATGGGCAGGAAGAGCTGCATTGGGATTGTGACAGGTAACTCATTACATACCCTCAGGTTGGGAGGGGGTCGGGGATAGAGTAAGACTCTATAGTATTTTGGAAGCAAGGTTTCCAGGACCTTGAGGGACTAGCTGTTGCTAGGGAAACACCACTTATTACCATTTAATAAAACTCCAGTCATGAGACCCTTGAGAGGTACATAAGCTGGAAGCATGTATGATTGCCAGCATATATCTTGGAGCAGTTGAGGTAAAGGAATCCTCAAGGTTAGGATAATGTTAAGCTAAAGTTCTCTTTTGCCCCTAACAAAGTGTCATCATCGAGGCAGCTGAGCTCCTAAAGGGAGATCACTCTGCTGATTTCAAGGACTTGTCAATGGGCTGTGGGCAGTAAGCGAATTTTATTTTTCATTTGCCTTAGTTTCCCACAGCACCATGGCAAGCACTTAAACCCCTTTTCTTTGTTCTTGGGTAGCCAGGAATATCACACATATTCCACCTGGAGAGGCGGGGGTGTGTGCCAGCCTGTATTTTGCCCTCAGCTTGCCCAAAGCTCTGTCATCAGTGTGAGCTAAACATTTACCTGCCATTAGCTTTGAAAACTGTAGGAATTGCTTACAAGTCCCACTGATAAGAGAGGAGTGATGTCATGTGTAATAGTGGTGTAAGATTTGAAGTCAGGTTGTTCCAACTAAGCAACCACTGAAACGGGACGAATGATTAGAACAGACTGTTTTGAAACTCTGAACCCCAGCTAGACACTTACAACTGGAGCATTCTGGATGAGGGAAAGACCACCATTCTTAGGTATGAGTGGTGCGCATGAACATGTCCTCCATCCCCATTTCCAGCCCTGCCTGGGCTACAGGCCGAGTGGTTCAAGTTTCTAGAGCAGCTGGCTGATGCTCCTTAGGCCACAGCAGCTTTCCCTTTTGGCATCCATGGGGAGATTTATTTTTTTAATTTTTAAATGGCTATTTATTTATTTTGAGAGAGAGAAAGCGTGCGTGGGTGAGAGTGGGAGTGGGGCAGAGAGAGAAGGAGAGAGAGAATCCCAAGCAGGGGCTGGATCCCACAAACAGTGGGATCATGACCTGAACAGAAATCAAGAATCCAAAGTTAAACTGAGCCACCAGGCATCCCTTACGGTGAGACTTTACGGGCCAGTGCATTTTTTTCTTGTTCCCCTTGGGGAGCCAGACATTTAAGAAATATCTGTCTCAGCTTACTAGCTGACCACAGAGATAATGAAACAATTTTCGGTATATGACACAAAGCAAGAATACAGACTTTTCAGAAATAGTTTAGAAAAGTCACAAGTGGACAGTACCAATCCTCAAGAGCAGAAATCAGCCATCTCTGAAGAAGAGAAGGGTCAGATTTCCAGAGTTACTACCTTAAAGTATCTTTAACAAATGGTGCTGGGTAAACTGAATCATGTACATGCAAAATAATGGAGTTGGACCTTCGCCTTACATTATAAAATTAACCCAAAATGAACCGAAGACCCAAAGAGAATGAAAGCTGTAAAATTCATGGGAAAAAAAGATCTTCCACAGGAAAAAATTTTCATGACATTGCATTTGGCAACAGTTTTGGCTATGACACCGAGCATATCCAAAAAATGAAAATTGATCATTGGACTTTATCAAAATCAAAAAAACTTTTGAGCATTAGAGGGCATTATCAATAGAGTAAAAACGCAATTCAAAGAATGGGAGGAAATATTTACAAATCATATATCTGATCAGGGATTAATTACCAGAAAATATAAAGAACTCATAAAACTAAAAACCAAGAACACCCAAACAGCCCAACTGTGAAATGGACAAGGGATTTGAAAAAAAATATTTTTCCAAAGAAGAATTAAAAACTGGCAATAAGCACATGAGTATGCAAAGAAATGCTCAACATTATTGGTCATTAGGAAGATACAAGTCAAAGTCATAATGAGATAACACTTAACTAACCCCACTATGATGGCTATAATTTTAAAAAGTTACTCGTTGGAATATAAAATGTTGCCGCTTCTATGGAAAAGGTTGACAGTTCCTCACAAAAGTTAAATGTAGAATTACTGCGTGACCCATCAATTCAACTTCTAGACATATACTCAAAAAAATTGAAAACAGAGTCAAACTGATACTTACGCATCACTGTTCATAGCAGTGTTATTCAAAATAGCCAAAAGGTGGGAACCATCCAAGTGTCCATCAAAAGATGAATATACAGGGGCCTGTGGGTGGCTCAGCTGGTTAAGCTTCCAACTTCGGCTCAGGTCATGATCTCACAGTTCCTGAGTTTAAGCCCCATGTCGGGCTCTGTGCTGACAGCTCAGAGCCTGGAGCCTGCTTCGGATTCTGTGTCTCCCTCTTTCTCTGCTCCTCTCCCACTTGCTCTCTCTCTTTCTCTCTCATAAATAAATAAAAACCATTAAAATTTTTAAAAATTTAAAAAAGATGAATGTATAAATAATTGTGGTATATACATATAATAAAATGTTATTCACCCGTAACAAGGGATGAATTCTGATACCTGCTACAACATGATGAACCTGACAACATTATGTTAAGTGAAATGAGCCAGATACAAAAGGACAAATATTATATTATTTCACTTACATTAGTTATCTCAAATTGGAAAATTCACAGAAACAGAAGGTAGAAGGTTGTCAGAGGCTATGAGGGTAGAATATGGGATATCAATGCTTAATGCTTACAGAGTTTCTGTTTCTGGTGATGAAAAGGTTTTGGTGATGCTTATACTACACTGTGGCTGTACTTAATGTTACTGAACTGTGCACTTAAAAATGGTTCAAATAATAATCTTCATGTTATTTATATTTTACCACAGTAACAACTAACTGATAAAGTTTATATTTGGCATACGATTAGGCATACAGATTTTATGAAGCAAATTATTACTTTTAAAAAATAATATTTAGTAACATGAGAGAGCCTCAGGGTTCTTTGCTACAGTGATTATACCCAAGGATTTTCAATTATTTAAGAATAGTTGATAATACAAGCCTGCTGATACCTTGTACATTAAAATAGTAAAAAAACCCACATAAAATATTATTTTGAACCATTTCATAAAAGCACTTTGAGAATATCAACCTGAGATCTATATGTCTGCCTTACAAGTGGAAGGAAAAGCAAAATAATGATATCCAAGAGTGATTTCTCAAATGACCTCAGAGCATTAGTAATATAATCTTCATATAGATGTAGAAATAAATCTTTAGAAATTGATATTATTCAAAAATAATTATTTCCTGCCTTAGAGTTGAGCTTATAATATAAAAAATCCATACAAAAATTTAACTTTAAGCATTAGTGGCTTGATTTTTCTCATTATATTTTACAATCCAGTATATTCTCAAGATAATCAGTTTGTATAAAGAAATGTCTCCCTGATACTTTTCACCACTTTAATTCTTCACCATCAGTCTATAGTCATTAAAATATATTATTTCAAACTTTACGTTTTAAAATATATTTGAGAGATGAATATTACCTACCAGGCATAAAATACTGCTGTATAATAATATAGACCTGGAAATCTTAATTTCTACTGAATTTAGTTGTAACAGGGCAGTTTTATCTCTTTCCTTCTATAATATGTCATCCTAATCTTCAAAAAGTGGGAGAAATAGTATAGATGTAATTTAACAAACCAAATACATTTCACTTCATTTCAATTTCATGAAGCCATTTAATTTCTTGATTTTTAAAATTTCTTTTAATGAATGAGACTTTAAAGTGATCATTATAAAGTCTTTCATATTACATTTAAATTCTTTGTTAAAGAATCTAAAGGTTTTCTTAAGATTATTTATTTATTTTGAGACAGAGAAAGAGGGAGAGAGAGAGAGGGAGAGAGTATGAGCAGGGGAGGGGCAGAGAGAGAGAGAGAGGGAGAGTGAGAGAATTTCAAGTAGGTTCTACACTGTCATCATGGAGCCTGACGTGGGGCTCAATCTCACAAAACCTGTGATTATGACCCGAGCCCAAATCGAGTTGGACACTTAACCAACTGAGACACCCAGGCACTCCCCCACCTTTTAAAATGAGCAAATGATTTGCTTTCCTACCGTGGCAGGCAGAATTTTGGAATGGTACCCCAAAAATGTCCTGCTGTAATCCTCAGAACCTGTAAAGAAAATGAGATTGTGTTATTTTGAATGGCAAATTGATCTTAAGGACAATTATGCAGGTGGGCCTGGTTTAATCACATGAGTCCTTTTGAAAGCAGGGAGCCTATCAAGTTGATGGTAAAGGGGAAGTCAGAGAGATTCCAAGGGGAAGAAGGACTCCATATGCCCTTCCTGGTTTGAAGATGGAAGAGGCCACATAAGAAGGATGAGGCGCAGTTAGAAGCCCCTGGTTGAGAGCCAGCAAGGAAACAGATTTCAGACCTTCTCCTGCTAAAACTGGATTCTGCTAATAGCGTAACTGATCTTGAAGTGCGTTCTTGCCTGCAGATCCCAGATAAGGGCCTATCCTTGATTTGGGCCTTGTGAAACCCTGAGCAAAACAAAAACAAACACAAACACAAAAACAAAAACAAAAACACCCAGCTAAACTCACCTGAATATCTGAGCTAGACATCTGTAAGATAATAAATGGACATTTTTTTTTAACTGCTAAGTTTGTGGAAACTTATTACACAGCAATAGAAAATTAATATGCATACTTCTGAAAGCCATACATGATTTTGCTTTTGTGATTTTAAACTTTTAGGTCATCCAAAGGGCAAAAGATGCATGCCCCACTAGGTCAGGAAATAAGGTAAATGGAATTGCCCTCTGAAATTAAAATTTTGAAATCAAGGGGAATATGCCCAAGTTACCTTAAAACAATGGGTTATAAACTTTTGGATACAATGTGAATTTAATAAAACTATCAAATACTTAGAGGAAAAAAAATTATTTGCATATATAGACACAAAAGTTTGTGTGGAATATCAAAATTGATATTAAGATCCTTTCTCTGAAATGATAATTGCAGGGTGCCTAGGTTGCTCAGTCATTAAGCATCTTACTTCGGCTCTGGTCGTGATCTCACAGTTGGTGAGTTGAAGTCCCACATCGGGTGAGCATGTGCCCCGCTTTGGCCCCCCTTCTCTCTCTCTCTCTCTCTCTTCCCTCTCTTTTTCTGCTCCTCCTGGGATTCTATCTCTCTCTCTCTGCCCCTTGCTCACCTGCACCCTCTCTCTCTCTCTCAAAAATAAAATAAAATAAAATAAAATAAAATAAAATAAAATAAAATAATAAAATAAAATAAAAAATTGCAGAACATGCAGAACAAGATTGTAAAGTGGTTTCATGTACCAACCTAATCAGAAAGAATTAAATCATTTATAATAGTAGGTAGATAAAGTCCACACACATTTTAAGGGGTCACAGAAGCAAATAACAGCAGTGCCTACTTGGTCATTGTCCAAAAGCAGGTGTCCCTGCAAGCTGATATAAGTATCTGGCAAATTTTGCTATTGTTTCCAACTGTTAGAGCCTCTTGGATTCTTATATGTGATTTGTTAAATCATCTCTTCTTCTCTTGATTCGAGACTCTAAAAACAAATATCTGATCCTCTGTTTTCCAGTGTAGCTTACCTAAATTAAGTATAAGCTAGTCAGACTGCCTCACCTATCTAATATCCCTGAGAGTCACATGCCTCATATAATAATTGAACTGTCCTGCAAATTTACTGCCAAGTGTTTCTTAGCTCAACCAACAAAAATTACCAATACTTAGCTGAAACAACTCTGGGGTGGTGATGAGACTGAGGTTTTTGTCTCACAAGTTGAATGTCAACCTGAACAATGATTGTTCACTAAGACACAAGTATGAATACCAAGGGGGTCTCCTCTACATGACACTGATTTTGTGTGTGTGTGGATCTTAATTGAACTTTTGCAAATTTAGAGCAAATAATAACTACAAATTCAGGGGCGCCTGGGTGGCTCAATCGGTTGAGCGTAGGACTTTGGCTCAGTCATGATCTCATGGCTCCTGAGTTCGAGCCCCGTGTCGGGCTCTGTGCTGACATCTCAGAACCTGGAGCCTGCTTCCAATTCTGTCTCCCTCTCTCTCTGCCCCTAACCCACTCGCATTCTGTGTCTCTCTCAAAAATAAACATTAAAAAAATTACAAATTTTGGTGTTAAAAGGAATATTTTTTTTTTATTTGGCATTAACATTAAATTAAATTTTACTATATAGTACACTGTAGCTAAGATTAAAAAGGCAGGGAATAAATTCATGTTTAGAATGGCCAACATTCAAGGGGACTAATTTAAAAGGTGAACTTCACTTATAACTTTGCCTAAACAATTTATGTTCTGTCTTTTGACACCACTGGAAATCTTTCAATTTACCACCTGCACACACTGAGAACTCATTAGAAAATTAATGTGCACTCTACTGTTTCTCTCTGTCCCCCCAAGCTACCTCTAATGCTTACTCTTCAATCCCTTACTCTTTACTTCCTAAAAAGTATATAATTATCAAAAGTAAGATTTATCTTGTATGTTTGAATAAATTATTCCAAGTGCCTAATAAGTCAATATCTAACTAAATCTGGGGCTTTGAGAATCTAAATTTGTAAACTAAATTTTTCCAAGGATAGAATCCCAGTTGAGTTTGCACTAATTTGCATTTTTAGTATACGGCATTATTCATATTAGTTTAAATAGGGGTGTAATATAAGGCTACAAAATATTTCACTAGGAAATATTTTTACTGTATTATTTCTAGGAATAATAACACACACTATGGTGTTTATTTTTCATGATTTCATATTTTAAAATGTTAATAAGTCCTTTTTTCAGATGCATGCTATGAATTTCTCTTAGTGTATTTTCCTTATTGTTCCTTATGATCTTTTGAAGGGCAGAAGTTCTAAATTTTGATGATGTCTAATTCATCATTTTTTTTGTCTCTTATGGTTTGTGTTTTTTGTATTCTACCCTAAGAAATTTTTGCTTAACTTGAGATCATAATGATATTCTTCTATCTTTTTTTTCCAGAAGTTGAACATTTTTTATCTTTTGTGCTTAAGTGTATGATACAGTTTTTATTTAATATCTGTATATGATGTAACTTCTATATCTTCATTTTTCTTCTATATATGTGTACTATACTAATAATCAAGAACAATATAGCAACTGCTTTTCTGTGAGTGAAAAATTTTGTGTAAAAAACAGATCATTTTCAAATTTCCATGTCAAAAGTACCTCAAAATGGTTAAGACACAGAACTTCCCTAAATGTATTTAGCCGTGCACTTCTATCGTAGAGTATGTTTTGCAAATACTTTGAACAGCAGTACATTTAAATCCTAATAGATACAATTTATTTGGTGAACATAATTCATGCAGGTTTATAGGAAATGTAAAATTTGTAGACAGCACTTTGTAAGGAGTTATTTCCAAAACAGAGGGAGATATTTTATTGTAGATAAGGAAATGGTGAAGTATCCTTCTAATGAGCATACTTCAATCTTCTTCCAATTAGAGGCTTATCAGGGAAATTCCCAATAGCTATGCTTACCACCACAGTAATCAGTCCACTTACTAACATTTTGAAGGTGAAATAACTGTTGAATTTCATTGATAACATCCAGCTATATTTCTACTAAAATCATATAGGGTAGTGAAGGTTTTCATGTTATTTTGATCCCCAAAATTACCTGCTTCACTGGTCCCATAATTCTTTTTAGGAAATGGTTACTGTATCAGTCAGTGTTCCCTAGAAAAAGAAAACAAATAGGATATTGATAGATGATAGATGATAGAGAGATAGAGAGATAGATAGATAATAGATAATAGATGATGATGATGATAGATGGATAGATGGATAGATAGATAATGCAAAGAGCTCTCATCACAAGGAAATTTCTTTTTTCTTTCTGGCTTTTTCTCCTTATTGTGTCTATATGAGATGATGGATGCTACCTAAACTTATTGAGATAATCATTTCATAATATATGTAGGTCATACTCTTGTGCCATGCACTTTACACTTATATAGTGACATATGTCATTTATAGCTCAATAAATCTGGTAAAAAAAAAAAAAAGATTCTGTCCAAGAAGGAAGAGACCAAGATATAGAGCTCTACTTCTCTTGTCTGTACATAAAGGTCTTGGCAGTTATATAAATCAGTCATTCAATAAAACAAGTCTTTACCTGCCAAAAGAAAAGAAAAGAAACAGAGTAAGACTCATGGAGTATTTTAAACACTTAAACACTAGATATTAATAATACTTTACATTAATTAATCATTCCATACAAATTTTATTCATTTTAACAATAGGTAATGGCAATTATTTTCCTTTAGAAATAAAAATCTAGGTTCTGAATTTCTTTTCTCCTTTTGGAAATGAAAACTTATTAAAAACATTAAGATATCACTCTTAAACTAGGTTTACCTTAAGTTGGTTTATCAAGGTCTTAATCATCATTGGAATTTGTTAAACATCATAAAATCAGAGGTTTTTTTTTATTATAAATATGGTAATCTAAAAGGCACAATAATTGAGCTTTAATTTCAAAGGACAAATCAACTCATAGTTCCTGAACTTAGAATATTTTATCAATTTTATACTGCATTATTTCTTGTGTTCTAAAATACATATTAGGGAAGTCCAGACTACTTTTAATGGCTTTTCTTGCTGATAGCTTTATTTAAAGCTCACCATAAGCAAAATGAGGCAGAAGTTTAATTGAATCAATAGACTACATTTTTTTGTTTCCCAATCTAATCCTCTCTTGCTTCTCCAAGGCATATTCCTGTTCAGACACTCCAGCCAAATAGAACTAAGCTTCCATGCCACTCCTAAAGGCCATAATAAATACATAGTCACCTCCATACAGTATATCTAACAGATACAATAGTGAACATATGATTTCAATGGAAAATCAAGACATTTAATTTGGCAAAGTTTTGAGGAGCATTTAAAGGTTTCAGATTCCAAAAGGATAATGTCTTTGTCTTTCAATGATTCTTAGGGAAGATGAGAAACAAGGGTAAAGGTGCATTGTTTGTGTGCTCTGTGGAAAGGGAGAAATAACATTTTCAATCGTATGACATAGTGTCTGGTACATGGCAACTGTTTAGTACATGATTAGATAACGATCAAATTGCACCCCATATGTCACTAGAGATGGTCATGATATTTAGCTTTGGTCAGTCGTGGAGAAGAGATTTTGGTCAAGTTTGTTGTTATGGCTTTAGGTTTTCACTGTTGTCACAAAGGAAGAGACAAACACTCCCCAGTATACACAGCTAATAATTGCAAAAGCAAGAATTAAAATCCAGATAATCAACCCCTGGAGACATTGCTCCTAACCACCATGTCCCAAATTTGGTGCCGGTGATTTAATGCCAGATGAAAACTCCTCTTGACAATTGTCGTAGTTTTATTCTCTCCTCTGACAGTCTGATTTGAATTAGACAGATGTTAAAAAAAAAAAAAAACATTTCAATGGTGAATTATTTTTGGAAAAGAAACCTTTATAAACTTCAGTTTTAAATAAGTACTTGGAAATCCGTCATCACCACTGTGAAGATAGGATTTGTGCTCCTATTAAAAGCTCCTAACAGGGAAGTATTACAAAGTAGGATTCATGGACGTGTAATGTAATTAGCAGAGACATAATGTTTAACTCTAAACTGAAAAATTCTTATGTTTCACAAAGTGAAAAGATATTTAAACATTTGCATAAATATTTTTGTTTTTCTCAAATGTGAGACTTTTCTCAACCTTGCAAATAAATGTTGGTGCATTTTGCTGAAAACTTAAAAGGAAAATACATTAAGTTTGATGAACTTATCCTGTTAACCCCAAGTAAAGGAAAATTAGAAAGCCTATTCCAGGGACAATAATGGTTTAAACTATATCAATAAGAAAAGGTTCCTTTTTAATTGGAAAGTTGGATATTCAATTAATGAAATTAGAGCTTTCTTATGTTACACATTTCATTTAAAGCACACTGATATAGTTGAATTTTTGCCAAGAATAAGAGTTTTTGATAACTATGGCTATTGCCTATAGATTATAGCAGAATCCAGCTGAGAAGTATTACAGCTATAACTATTGTGCCATACAGAAGTTTTTGTTTCACTTCAGGCTTTTAAGTTTGTGGAAGTAAATATTACCTTTGGGAATTATTATGGGTATCATTTTAATGACACTAGACAAATTTAGACCATGGCTTAAAGGGGTCAAAACAGCCAATAAACTAATTCTATTTAGAATAAAAATTGAGAGGCGCCTGGGTGACTCAGTCGGTTAAGCAGCCGACTTCGGCTCAGGTCATGATCTCACGGTCCATGAGTTCGAGCCCCGCGTCGGGCTCTGTGCTGACAGCTCAGAGCCTGGAGCCTGTTTCAGATTCTGTGTCTCCCTCTCTCTGACCCTCTCCTGTTCATGCTCTGTCTCTCTCTGTCTCAAAAATAAATAAATGTTAAAACAAATTTAGAATAAAAATTGATTTTTTAAATTAATTGTAGAGACTAGTGAGGCCCTCATGGTCCTGTTGTTATCATTCTTGCCTTCCATTATGAATAGTTGTTGTCATGATCTATCACTTGTAAAGTATTTTTAGTATCATCACTGTTATTGATGGAATTGTGTTTTTTCAAAATTTGTATGTTGAAGCCTTAACCAGCAACATGACTATATTTGGAGATAGGGCCTTTAAGGAGGTAATTAAGGTCAAATAAAGTCACAAGGGTGGAACACTAATTGAACAAGACAAGTATCTTTACAAGATGAGAAAGCAACACAAGAGATCTCTCTCCCTTTATGCACACAAAGAAAAAGTCATGCGAGGACACAGCAAGATGTCCATCTAGCCAAGAAGAAAGATTTTACCAGAAACCAACCTGGCCAGAACCCTGATCTTGAACTTCTGGGCTCCACCACTGTGAGAAAGTAAATTTTTGTTGTTTAAGCCATCCAGTCTATGTATCGTATTGTGACAGTCTACCAGACTACTAAAAATTCTGAATTAATCTAAGAAAATGAAATGTTATTTTGTCAAAGGATTTCTAATCTGGGTTGGAACTGATCTCATTAAAAATGCTAGGTATTTTGCTCACACACAATACTAAAAGGCTTAACTAATTATGAACTAATTTACTTAAGAGGCTTGGAATTATTTATTCTTCTGATGTTGCTGATATAGTTATAGACTTTTTGAAACTAAACTTAAGGAAAGAAACATCTCGTAGAAACTTGAGAAAACTATCATGAACGAATCAAAAGTATAACCCATATTGGTCTCCCAAACTAAATTCTGATTCTCTTGACACCACAAACTCCCACCTTCCAAACCAGTGAAATAAACTTAAAATGGCTAAGAAAGGAAATCCTTACAGGTAAAAATAAGCCAGGAAATGGCAACACTAAGGCAGAAGGGAGTGTGAGGTAGATGGAGCTGAGGTACTACTAAATTTAATTGTTAGTAAAGGCGACAGTTTGGGATGATTATGTTTGAATGAGCTCAAATCTTTGATTTCTTTTCTCTTTATTTTTTGAACTCCAAGAGCTGGTCCATTTTTTTTTTCTTTCAACCCGAAGAGCCGGGCCATTCACATCTTTTATTACTCCCATCAGCCATCCAGAGCTTCTGCCAGAATGTCTGCTACCTAGAGCCCAGGGGAATGTGTCCCAATTTGCCACAGCCCAGGCAAGCAAGCCAACAGTAGTTCACAACTAATTTGTTTCCCAGTCAAAATGCTTAAACCATATATTTTATTTTTTTTTTAATTTTTTTTTTCAACGTTTATTTATTTTTGGGACAGAGAGAGACAGAGCATGAACGGGGAGGGGCAGAGAGAGAGGGAGACACAGAATCGGAAACAGGCTCCAGGCTCTGAGCCATCAGCCCAGACCCTGACGCGGGGCTCGAACTCACGGACCGCGAGATCGTGACCTGGCTGAAGTCGGACGCTTAACCGACTGCGCCATCCAGGCGGCCCTAAACCATATATTTTAGGGCACCAACAAGAAAACCTAGGAAATAGAAACTCAGAAAATGTCAAGTGGGAATGCTTATTTAACTTCTCACTCTATCAGTATCTGCATTATATTTACCTTAAATATTACCATGCCTTTATACCTACCTTTTTTTATAGAATCATTAAATTATGATTCGTCATTATCAAAAATGGATCCCTGGATCTATTTCTGTTCATTTTTACACAATGTCAAAAGTGACTTTCATTATTTTTTTCAAGGCCAGGAGACTCTAGTTCACATGTGGAATTTTCCAAAATAACTTTTTCCCTTCGTTTTTAAGAAAAAAAGTTTACACTCCAAGTTCTCAAGTTGTTTTTAAGAACACAAGTATCTATTTCCATCACTCTATTATTACAAACAGAAAATTACTTTCAGCTTTTGATTATCTGAGGGTGTTTTTCATTGGAATCCCTGTAGTATCATTGATATTTTTAATTTACTACTGGCTGCTAATTTTCATAAAGCATGCCTCATATTAAAATAAAGATTTAATGGAATGCTTATGACCATTCCAAAGACTTAGATAATTTGAACTCATTGTATTTGATACCTGTTTGTCATTGTGCTAGGTGTTGGGATAATAGTAGAAATGGTATAGATGTGTAACGGTGAAAAATAAACCTAGTAAAAAGATGTTCTTTGCATAATTGTTCATAAAGTAAAAAATTGAAGATAATCTTAATTTCTATCCATATGGAATTATTATTTTATAACCAGAGTAGAAAAAATAAGGCAGTGGTTTAAAAAATTATAAAACTCTATGACTTTAAATCAAAGATTTTAAAAACATATTAACAGGGGCGCCTCCGTGCCTCAGTCAGTTGGGTGTCCAACTTCGGCTCAGGTCATGATCTCAATTCGTGGGTTCAAGCCCCGCATCAGGCTTTGTGCTGACAGCTCAGAGCCTGGAACCTGCTTTGGATTCTGTGTGTCCCTCTCTCTCTGACCCTTCCCTGCTCAGGCTCTGTCTCTCTCTCTTTCTCTCTCTCTCTCAGAAATAGATAAACATTAAAAAAAAATTGAAAACATATTAAGTGACAAAAGAAAATTGAACATTTTTTATGTCTTATCCTATTTATGGGAGAAAATTTGACAAACCAAAATGTATGTATGTATGTATGTGTGCATATGTATGTGTGTGGGCATGTATGAATATACACATATGATTATAAATGTATAGAAAATATTATTGCTATATTAATATTAGAAAATATTATTGCTATAATACTTCATGTAACTAGGAAAGAATTTTAAAAATAATAATTAGTATGAGAAATATAACACAATCTCATGTCTCCAACAAAGTAAAAAACAAAAAAGAGAATTGAGTTTGAAGAATACATTTATAGCTTGATACACTAAATATATAATCATATGTATGCATTTATATATGTTAATCATTATATTTAAAATGATGCTAAATATGTATGCATAATCTTAATATATAGTTTAGAAACTATTAAATTCTAGAACATTGTAATGATCTGTATTACTGTTACCAATAATTTCTGTACAGATTTCTTATTGACACATATTAACAGAGGGAATAGTTGCTGCTTGATAGCAATAAAAAACCGAGAAATGTGTAATACAAAATAAACAACTAATTAGTGCAATAAATAAAGAAAACTGTTTATACACTTAACATTAATTAATTGGGCAATTGCTAAGGAATTACTATTTATGCAGTTAGCATAGATATAGTTCCGTTAGGAAATCAAAATCAAAATGTGATAAATGTATTTATCATTTTCTTATAGTCTTATTGGTGTCAAAACAACAACAGCAACAAAATCTAAAAAAACCTAGAAACTTAGTTAATTGAAAAGCTGTTGCAATGTAATGTTACATAATGGGCCGCTTGCCACTTATTTGAAAATCTTTCTACAGAACTACCAAGCAACTGGTCAAGTTCTGGTTATTTTTAAAAATTATCCTTGGTTATTATAGCCTCATCTTGGTAATATATTAGAACAGAGAAAATTCACTATAATCATGTTCTCCTTGACCTGCCTACATTTTATGAAGCAGGTTTGGTGCACACTTCCTTGATTATCACAAAACAAGTGAATCAATAGATCTTCACATAATTGTACACCTATTGTGTACACCTTAGGAATAAAATAAAATTAGTGACTGTTTGATGCATAAGGTTGTCCCATTAAATTTTATGAAGAGAAATAAAAATACTCATAAATTTTTATCATGCTAATGATAAATTGACAATAAACAAAACAAATACAAACAGCAGAAAGAAAAACAAAGGTTTTCTTCTTATAACTACATGGTGAAAATATTTACTTACTCAGGCTTCTGAGATCTTCCCCCAGGCGTCTCTTCTTCCTGGAGATACTTTTTCACACATTCACCTTCACCAAAATTCTCTTACTAGGCCTGTTCTGCTTCAATTATTAAAATCCTTCCTTTATAATCTCTTTCATGCTTCAAACTTTCATTTTTACCTTTATTAAGTTAATCATTTATCAGTATATTTGTGTTTTTGTTTAATCTCTGGAAATCCTGGACAATGTCAATTTTGCATTTTCAATACAGAATTATCTCCCCTCCAAAGAAGCTCCAAATCCAGATTTCTTCATTTCCAGTAGTAATGACACTCTTTTCTCAAAAAATGTTAGATTTTTCTTTTAATCATACCTCTCCCTCATGCTTCTGACCTTCCAAACTGAACTTGTTATACAATTGGATATATCTTGTTTTTTTTTTTTTTATTTTTTTAAAAAATTTTTTTTTCAACGTTTTTTATTTATTTTTGGGACAGAGAGAGACACAGCATGAACGGGGGAGGGGCAGAGAGAGAGGGAGACACAGAATTGGAGACAGGCTCCAGGCTCCGAGCCATCAGCCCAGAGCCCGACGCGGGGCTCGAACTCACGGACCGCGAGATCGTGACCTGGCTGAAGTCGGATGCTTAACCGACTGCGCCACCCAGGCGCCCCGGATATATCTTGTTAATTAAGTTACATATTATTTATTTATTTACTATGCCTGCAGTCTTCTTCATAAAGAGCAATTTCAAATAACAATGTACTCATTTGTCTATCCACTTCGTTCATGAGTGTTTTTCCTTTTCTACCCAAATTCTCTTATTACCTCCAGAATTTTTTTGTTTTAATTTATTTTTTATTTCTTATTTTCTAGTGTGTGTTTTAACTTCATCTCATCCCTACAGTTATGGTCCTGATAGAGATAATTTTGTAGCTATGCAATAGCTTAATCACTGGCTACTGGCTGTGCTACTGTGTATTCTAGAAATTTTGAAGAATGATTATAACACTCACCTACTCAAACATCTCTAGTCTTCCCTTTACTGACCTAAAACTGCACTTGTCATTATTGACATTCATCTCCCCACTATACAATCAGAATGTTCACTAAACAGTAATCCGAATGATCTGTTTATAAATCTTTCAAACTCCTACACAATTTGTTTAATTCATTGGAAAAGACAGCTGAACATGTTTATTACGTTAAATGACACTCCTTTTCATCATATCCAGTTTTATATTAAAATGTTATTGAGGGCTGGGATGAATTTTTATTCAACTCTGTATTCTCTCAATGACTTTATTAAGAATAACAATTAATATAAAAATATATTGACTATGTACTAACATAAAATGTCTATGGGATTTAAAATATACAGGAAAGATAAAGTTGCTAAGGCAATTTGAACATTTTTCTGGAGAAATACTTTGCAAGTCATGACATTTGAAAATTACATAGAGATGAGTCTGTATGGATATAAAGAGAACAGCTTATAAGTGGTAGAACCAGAATTGATTCCTGGTCCAGTGTGTTTGCCAGTACAACACAGTTGGCCCTAACTTCCCACTTTTTGGTCCTCTGAGATAACTTCAGTGACCACAGTTTATAAATACAGCATAACCAAAAAGGGTATTGTTGAAGCAATGTTTTAAATGCTACCTTGATTAAGGAGCACCTGGGTGGCTCCATCAGTTGAGCATTAGACTTAGGCTTAGGTTATAATCTTGCAGTTTACAAGTTTGAGCCTGGCATCAGGCTCTGTGCTGACAGCTCAGAGCCTGGAGCCTGCTTTGAATTCTGTGTCTCCCTCTCTCTCTGTCCCTCCCCTGCTCATACTCTGTCTCTCTCTCTCTCTCTCTCTCAAAAATAAATAAACCCTAAAAAAAAAATTAATGCTACCTTGATTGAGCCCATGCAACCATAGCATATATCTTCTTTAATCTATCCTAACTCAAAAATTCTATAGAATTTTTTGAAATAAAAGAAATTGTTTAGAGAGAAACTATGATCTCCAACCTGTGCCAAAATTGGCTTGTGTAGTGCAGAGTAGGAAATAATTAAAAGAGAACATTCTACTGGAAATTGTATTCACTTATTCCAAAACACTTAACACAAAGCCAGGGGAAGCAATGGCATGGGCCTCCGCTTCTGCTCACATCCAACACATAAAGTGTTAAGTAATGATTTCTACTCATAAATCTTCCTAACCTGCTGAAGCTGATTCAAGATATTAAGAAGGCTTTACTCTTTTTCTTTCTCAGCAATGTCTCTGCAGCAGTTCTGGATCATGAACCTTGATTGTTAGAAACCATAAAAATAAAAAGACAAAATATCCATTTCAGTTTAGACAGTTTTGTGGAAGACCAGGTGGCTGATAAAAAGCCCCAGTCCTTGGTGTGGAGGCAAAGACAGCAGTTGAAGAGCAAAGAGCACCCTTTCCTGTGGAGTTTAAATTAAATTCAGATTTGTTTCAGCAGGGCCTTAATGGAATCTGTGTGATTGGGACGCTTTGGCTTAGCCGGTATCTCCACATGCTTTTGCTCTAGCGAAGCCTATTTAGTCCATTTTGTACACTCAGTAAAACAGTACTAGGGATAACCAACTGCTGTATATATTAATTGCATGGTCATTTGTGATCTTGGGCTAGAGTTCTTAAAAGTGCAGATTATAAGAAAAATACATTAGTAATGCTATAGTTGCTTTTTCTATTTATTGCCAGTATTTAGTCTTCAGTGTTTTACTTTTTCAGTCACAACTGCCAATCTTACTGCCTCGTATCCAGCTAAATCTCCACTGCTTGAAGAAGCTCCTTCTGTCAGTAATTATGGAAAGTTCTGCCTCTGGAAGAACTGCCACGGCAAAGCGGATAGAACCGCCACTATTAACAGAGTGGTATTTTACTGGCAGTGAGTTTTAATAGATGTTTCTTCTTGTCACCCCAGAGAAGGGAATCAAAGTAAAAGAGGGATGAAAATTTGACAGATAAGAAATCAGGTAAGCTGTTTTTTTTTTTTAAACTCCTGTATTTTTATTCCTTTTACAATAACTCTTCATATATTTCTCTTTTCTCTGTTTGGTATGAATTGAAAGCTGTCAGCTTTGTAGAAGCACCAAATGCAGACTACAGTAGGCCTCCCTATCAATTAATGTGATTGTACTGTAAAACTTGGTCATGTGATGCCTTTAGGCTGCAGTTTAGGGATGGGCTTGATTCCACAACCTGTATCCTCTGGTATGTTTTGAGCAACCCAATACAGACAGGAACGAGTATGCAGGCAAGGGTATTTAATCCAGTGATGTGTACGTACACTTTGTGGGTCATGAAACACTAAATACAAAGTTATCCCATTCTTACCTGGAAAATTTTAAGTTACAAAGGCTTTGTAGTTTGGGTGGCTTATCACAAGATGCTCTGGATATTGCACAGTGGAAGAGAAGTAATTGGATGTTAATTTTATATTTGATGTAAATAACGATCTTAGTGGGGGCTTTGGGTGACTTAGTCAGTTGAGCGTCGAACTTTGGCTCAGGTCATGATCTCACAGTTCATGAGGTCAAGCCCCGCGTTGGGCTCTGTGCTCACAGCTCAGAGCCTAGAGCCTGCTTAGGATTCTGTCTCTGTCTCTCTTGGCCCCTTCCCTGCTCATACTCTCTCTCACTGTCAAAATTTAAGGAAAAAAAAAATCTTAGAATAGGTGTGTTTATGGTCAATTTAGTGGTCATTCAATTGTATCATCTTGGATGAAACATGAAGGACATTACAGTGAGTACAATAAAAAAATTGAAATCAAAATGAAAAAATTCTTAAATGATTCTTAAATTGGGAGACTTAATATTAATAACTGATATTTATTGAAATTGGTTTCACCATTTACAGTATTTCTATCTTCAGAAATAATGGCCTCCACTCTAGGTGAAACTGTCTGGAGGCATCGGAAGAATCGCTTCTGAATAATTTTATTACTCATAATCTGTCTCTATTGATGGGCAGAGTGCTGTTACTAGTTCTTTAATCTTGCCAAGTGAAAGTGATAGATAGATTCAATAAAATTTGAGAGATTAATCTAATGTGAGGCTCCTACTATTTTCTCCAATTGTGTCTCCCCAAAATAAGAGCAGAAACTATTTTCTGTACTCAATTTTTTAAGATAACTCTCTGTACACAGTCTCCATATAAAAGTCATAATCATGCAAAATATTCTTGAAATATTAGAGCATCAAAATTTTTGTATTTGTTTATTGGGTTGCTGCCACTATTCCAAGTCCAAATTATCTATGCTTACTATAGGCTTTTTTCTGTTTCCATTTCTCTAGGCGTTCACATTTACCTTGTTGAAATGGGAAGTTATTTTCTTACTGGTACATTACTAATGTGAACTGTGTTACCAGGATGAACCAATTCTCACTGCACTTTGTGCTATTTATCACATGTTCTTAAATGTAAAATAATGAAATAAAGATATTTCAAAAATTATATATACATATTATGTCATCAATTAGTTTAAAATATTTCTGGGAATGTGCACCACTTGCTTATTTTTCTAGCAGTCACTAATTCATTGGATTATCATGAAAAATAGTTTTATTTTTTCTATTTCTATTATATTAATGCCTCACAACTTTGGTATTGTTGGTTTTATGACAGTTCAAAATATAAATGTATTGACATGAAATTGTGTTTACATATTTCTATTAAATAAAAGTCAATTTTCAGGAGAATATGTGCTTATAATGCCAGCTACTTTTTATTTATTTGTATTTCGGGTGGTCTGGAGAGATAAACATCTAAATGATAATGGAGATTGTCTATGGTTTTGGAGGCATGGGTGTGCCTCCCTTACTCTGGATTACTAATATTTATTGTTTTGTTATATTAAGACTTTTATTTTTTAATAACACCTAACCATGATTCTTAAGATGGAAAATTACAAAAGGGTAGATTTGAGATATTTTGCTGAAAGATACAACAGCTTTTGATTTTCTGGAAGCACCAAGCCCCATCTATTGGTGTTTGTGGGAAGGATATAAGGATTCTTAGTGAAGCCAGGAGTTCTAACACTTGAAGGAGAATTGTTCCTCATGGTTTAAAAGATGCACAAAGCCCTTTCACTTTTGCTTGATGGAAAATGAACAGTATAAAGAAAATTATGTCTAAGAAAATGATATTCAGTTACCAATGTCAAAGCCAAATAGACTGTAAGGGCTTAGAAATAGAACATCGGTATTACTTTCTTAGATATGGAGGGGAGAAGGACAAGTGGATGAGAAATAATTATTCTTTTTGAGACCAGGAATATGGGAAGAGGTTGGTAGAATTTTAGTGAATGATCTTGTCCTAGTAGTTTCTTGTATTCAATACACTTCTTTCCTGATTTGTAGAGCAGTGATAGACTACTATGAATATCTCCTTTTAGCTTAGGTAGAAATAACCTAAAGTAATGATCAACTGAGTTTCTGGATACAGCTTCAAATTCATAACAGAAACCGCAACATTGGGGACCAAGTTGTTTGCAAAAGCTTAGCATTTTAAGATGTACATACACATATGTTTATCTGAAAAGGTTATCTTTAGCTGTCTTTAATAAATATAATGCTTGGTAAATATTTGTATTAGTTTTCTATTGCTGCTGTGACAAATAACCACAAGTTGGGTAGTTTAATATAACATAGATTTATGAATATTTGAGACATCTTACTAGGGGTCAGAAATCCAAAATGGGTTTTGGCTAAAATCAAGGTGTCATCCAGGGTTGTGTTCCTTCTGGGAACTCTATAAGAAAATTTGTTTCCTTGGCTTTTCCATCTTCTAGATGCTGCCTATATTCCTTCACTTGTGACCCCTTTCCATCTTCAAAGCCAGAAATGGACAGCCCAGTCTTTTTCATAAATAGCACTCTGAAACTGACTTTCCTGCTTCTCTGTTATACCTTTAAAGATTCCTGTGATTACATTAAACTCCCTGGGATAATCTCACTATTTTAAAGTCAGCTGATCAGCAACCTTAATTTTACCTGGTATCTTCATTCCTTTTGTCATTAAACATAAAATATTTAGAAGTTCTTGGGATTAGAACTTGGACATATTTAAGAAGCCATTATTCTGTTTACAACACAGCCTAAAACAGAGTTCCTGAACAGATCTCCAGATTTATAACACCAATCACAATCTTTGAAGCCACATTCTTATTTGTAGAATCTGAGCATTTTGACACACACACACACACACACACACACACACACACATTTTCCTAAAAGGTTTTCTTTAGCTGTCTTTAACCATCAAAAGCTAATCCTGGTTAAATTTACGCTGTATTAGTTTCCCATGGATGTTGTAACAAATTACCACAAGCAAGATGTCTTAAAACAACAGAAATTTATTCTATCACAGCTCTGGAAGCCAGAAGTCTGAAATCAAGGTGTAGTTAGGGTTATGCTTCCTTCAGAGCTCTTGGACCTCTGAGAGGAAGCTGGCCCTTGACCACAGCACAGTTCTGAACTGGGCTGGGTGCTGGGTTGGTTTGGAGGCACACAGGGATCTGACCCCTGACCCTTTGTTACTGCTGACCCCTGAGCCACTACACCCATCCCAGCAGGGTGCCCAAGCTGCTGCGGCTCTCTCCCCCAAATCCAGCTGCAGGACTGTAGGAGCCCTTCCTTTCCATACCCACTTCCTGCCCAGGGAGCATAGCTCTAAGGGGTGGGGGCCACCCTAGAAGCCCAAGTCATGGGAGGAGGTGGAACTGACCTGGGATGGCACTCCCTGGAGACTGTCCTGTGGAGGAGAATGGGTTTTCTCTCAGCTCTGCTACTGTGGGGCAAAGTGGAGGGATATCTGGGACACATTCTTACCACCTCCTGGGTCTCAGGGAGGCCAGATGTGACCTCATCTTTCTCATGGTGTTGTCCCTGATGCCACTGGTATGGAGGTCTCTCCCCTCCCCCACACCAGAACAGGGTATTTTGGGGGATTGAAAGCACTTGAACTTTTTATTGTGTTAAACGCTTGCTATAAGCAAAAACAAACAATAACAAAAAAAAAAACAAACCTGTTTTACGGTTTCTTGTGGCTGCTGGCATTCCTTGGTTTATAGCCATATCATTTCAATCTCTGCCTCTGTCCTCATGCTGTCTTCTTTTCTCTGTGTCTGTCTAATCTCCCTCAGCCCTCCTCTTATAAGGACATTTGTTATGTCATTTAGAGCTACTAGATAATCCCAAATGATTTCTTCATCTCAATATCATTAACTTAATTATATTTGCAAAGACTATTTTTCCATAAGATAATATTTACATGTTCCAGGGATTAGAATGTAGACATTTCTTTTGGACTACCATAAGGACATAGTGTATACCATAGATATAAATTAGAAAACATACACAAAAGTGTCAGAACTAATTTTGTCATCACACAGAAAGGAGATAAGGTCAATTTCTGGGCCAAGGTCTAGAAGAGCCTGAGAATTCATAAAGACTAAGAAAATGATACATTTAGATATAGATGATGTTCCAGAGAGGGCAATGATCCATGTCTTATGCTAGGCTAAACTGTATGTGGTAGGAGGAAGGGGAGGAAATAGGAAACCTGGTTAAGCTTAGGGATCCCTGAATGTCTAAGGGCTATGCCTTTTGCTTCCTAAAAAAAAAAAAAAAAAAAAAAAAAAAGAGTCTGGGAGACTGTAAGCCTCTTGGAGAAGTTTAAACATCTGCCTTAATACCAGAACAATTGAAAAACAGGGGAATCAGTTACCAAGTTTAACAATTTTGTGGGATAATTATAAAACTACTAGATATATGACAATGAAGACAGACACACAGAGTTTGGACCTCCCAGAATGGTATATAATTGTACATTTAAATAGTTACCATGCTCCTGAGGGAAACAAAAAATGGAGTACCTGTGAGCTAGTCAATTTGGAGAGCCATGATGTTTGAAAAGAGGACCATGCTGAGAGCAGAGTAGAGATAAAAACAGAAAGGCAAGAGTTAACAGAAGCATTAGAGATGCAAAGGCAGCACAAAACTTTCCTGACAGGCAAATACCAGAAAGGATTATGTACCTTTGCAAAGTCCTGTAGGGGACAGAGGACCATAATGAACCATATGTCTTATTTCCCTGGATACCATGAAAGTACATGGAGCCCTGCAAATTAGGTCTCTATTGAGCCGAGAGGTACAAGGAGAAGGAAGGAAAACCCTCTACCATGTTTGCCATCAGTTCAGAATGCTGCACTCCCAAAAGTAAGTGGAAAACTAACGAGCTGAATTAAGCTCACTTACAAAAATATACAGTGTCATTCTTTTTTCACATCTGAACTTTGTAAATGTGTAGCTTATACATATTACACTTGTCATCCTTCTACATTTTCCAATCAAGTGGTAGTGTGGGCTATGCTAGAATGTTTTCCATGTGAGAAAACTCACTAATTGCCAAAGAGCCCATTTTGCCTCTGTCCAGCTTTATGAGAACACTGGCCTAACATTAGCCTAAAATTTTTCTCTGGTTGCTTTTATCTAAGACGGTTAGAGACAGATAAGGAAGGGACACAAAAGGTCATATACGCTAACGATCATTAGCTCTACCCACTAGAAATCAAATTGTCAAGATTAATTAAGGGTGTGTGTGTGTGTGCACATGTGTATGTAAATTGTTGCTAGTGTGTGTGTGTGTGTGAATTAATTTTGTCATTTCTGAAGTCCTTTGATCTTCACTCCAAAATAAGGTTAAAGATTATATCAATATTAGAACCTTGATTCATAATCTCTATTAATGTTTTTTTAAGGAAACTAATATTACAGCAGGAAGATGTACTATTGCATTTGGGTTTCAATGCACTTCTACCTCTAAGACAAGAGTTTGTGAAAGGATAGTATTTAGTATTTAATTTTTCTGCTGTTTCAGAATCAATCAAGTATATTCAACATCTTTAATTTTCTGTCCTTTGTAGCTTTCTCATTTTTACTCTTGCCTTTATCATAAATATTTCATAACTAAATGATAAACTCAGGGGAAAAAAGAATATTTCACACTTATGCTGTGGAAAATTAAACAGGCATTCTTTGTACACATTTTAACATCTTTAGTGTGTGGCCTTACACCTTTATTTTCCTATGAGAATCCTCTTTTATGAACCATAAATAGCATTAGTTATATAAACCAAAGTCAGAACATTTTAAATGGCTCAAAGCAATATCAGGACAAATGTATTCTTTTTCCTATCTATCTATCTATCTATCATCTATTTATACATTCAATATATATATATATATATATATATATGTATATATACACACACACACCCAACTTGTATTGGTATTTAGCAAATTTGGTGTTTTAAATAAATGTATAATTATATGTTTTATTTCCGTGAATTTAATAAAATTGTGTATGGTAGTGGAAATGCCAAAATGTGTACAAAGGAGTTATTAACATTTATAAAAATATACTATATAATAGTATATATTATAATAATATACAATATATAATATATAGACAATTTAAATAAACAAAACATTTGAAAGTCATAGAAATGAAAGAAGTATTTCTATAACTCTTTTCTGAATGTATATGATGAAACATTTCCAAGGGATTATTCCCTTGTGTCTATGTTAACTATGTGTAAGGAAAGGAGTTGTGTATGTGCAAATATAGCAATGTTTACATTTATTTATATATTATAATGATACTTCTGAAGAAAACTAAAGACTGTAAACCTGCCTTAGCTATTAGACCACAACAGTCTATCTTATCTGAAAGTTATATCTTGTTTAGAATCTAGAGTTTTTCTACACAATCTGTAATAGTAACAGAATCCCTGGAAAAGCATAGACGTTGAGTAATTTTAATGATTATGAAGTAATTTTTATACACCACTGTATTTTTATGGGCGAAGGAGGCATAACTTCTGATATGTCTTGTAGGACTTGTATTCTCATATTCCCTAAATACCTTTCTTTTTCTCACATTATCAAGCTTCTTTCCATTTTTATAAATCTAAACACATTATGTGCGGTTCAATTGCATATTTCTTTTAATTATGTCATTAATTTCATTCCATGGGAGGGAGTTTGCTTGGGGATGTAAAAATCTGATTCTGCATATTAAGGCTGCCATTGTGACTGTTGCACAGAATTCACCTGGCTACCTTCTGCCACACTGAATTTATTTTTGGGAAGTTAAAGAGGTCATTTGTGTCAAAAGCTCTTGATAGCTTTCAGGCAGGTGAATTGAAACTTGATCATTGTATTTACCAATAGAGAAGTTAGCACAAACATTAAAAGGGAATTTTTGATAGGAATAGTGGAGGGAAAAATCTGAATGAGAAGTGTAAGTGAAAATAAAAGGATATATTGAGCAAATGAAATGCTTTAACATTCTTTTTCTAAAAAGGGAGCAGAAAAATTGTGTTTCAGCAGAAGGGGGAATATATGTTCAAGATAGGTTTTTAATTTTGTGTGTCTGTTAATTTTTTATAAACTGGAAACAATAGATTTTTTTTTAGCATGCTGGTAGAATAATCCAGTAAAGAGTCAAAATATATCTATCTTCAGATAGAGAGGAAAAAACTGATAAAAAAAATGATGCAGTTTAAAAGGTGAGAGGGGCTAGGTATTTAGGCATGTGTGAGAGGATTGGCCTTACTGCTTCCAAGAAGAAGGAAATTACTTTTCTTCTTTTTCTTTTTTTAAAGTTTATTTATTTTGAGAGAGACAGAGAGAGCAGGGGAGGGGCGGAGAGAGGAGGGAGAGACAATCCCAAGCAGGCTTCACACTGCCAGTATGAAGCCCAACATGGTGCTTGAACCCACGAACCACGAGGTCATGGCCTGAACCAAAACCAAGAGTGGGGCACTTAATTGATTAAGCCACCCATGAGCCCCAAAGAAGGAAATTTCTGTAGCAAGTTGGTGTGATAAGGAACTTCTGCAAGATCTTATTTAATGGCTTCTGTTTTTTGCTAGTGAGATAGGAAAAATAGGCTGTCAGATGTGAGTATAGAAAGAAAGGAAGTATTAGAGACTTGAAAAGAGAAGAAGAATGATATAGAGTCATCCAGGAGAGAGAGTGAATAGAATAAAACCATATTGTAGCAGTCCTTGGTTATCATCTGAGACCACTCAAAATTACTAGTCATGAATTTAAAGTGATTCCTGTCAACATTGTTGTGCAACTTAATGCAGCTATGTTCAACGGTTTAGGTGTAAACATCCAGGAGGCAGCAAAGTGATTAGGGCTAAAAAATGGTAATAATGGACCGTGAATTCCAAGTCATGTCAAAAGGAATATGAGAACATGAAGTTGAGAGTTTCAGCAGGGCCAGATATGATTTCTACCTAGAAAAATGACGTTATCAGATTTGCGTTTGTTCTTAAATACAGTAATCCGAGCGACTGTGAAATTTGTCATTGGATTTGTAAGACGGTAAAGCCGGTAAAGCCGGTATTCCGGACCAGATAATTTTCATAACTAATGGCTCAGATACTTATATACCCAGAGATTTCTGAGTAAATTTTCAGTCTTTTTCCCCACTCCCCCCCAAGTGGTTGATGAGATTGTGTTTTAGCAATTGTAACATTCCAGTGAACCCTGGCATTTAAGTTAATAAGGTATAAATGAAGACATAGCTTATTCTCTGAATGGTTCTAACAGCCTGCTGGGTTTCATCAATCATGAAGCAGCTCATGCTGGGACTAAACAACAAAGAAAAATATCAAAAACAAAACAAAACAAAATGGTGAGAAAGAGAAGGATGTTACTGCTTTTAAGTGTGTATGGGAATATATTTGTGCCATTAAAATGTTAGAAAATAGCATACGAATATCTACAGAATGTTTGAAAGCCACTATAATTGTTTTCTTATAAGGGTAATGATATATAACATTTTTAAAGATTACATTTCTAGCCCATTATTATCTGAATGGAGTAAAAACTAAACCGACCAATTTTGTAAAATTAAATTTATGATAATAATTCCATTTACATAGAAATGAATTCGTTCTTAGATGATTTCTATTTTGTGTGTTAAGTAATATTTCCTTGTTTTAAATTAGGTTTTGCTTCAGAAAATATAAAATTTAAATGATATTATTTAAGAGAAATATATTTATTTTAAAATGCTTTTTAAAAATCTCCAAATTAACGGGGCGCCTGGGTGGCACAGTCGGTTAAGCGTCCGACTTCAGCCAGGTCACGATCTCGTGGTCCGTGAGTTTGAGCCCCGCGTCAGGCTCTGGGCTGATGGCTCAGAGCCTGGAGCCTGTTTCCGATTCTGTGTCTCCCTCTCTCTCTGCCCCTCCCCCGTTCATGTTCTGTCTCTCTCTGTCCCAAAAATAAATAAAACGTTGGAAAAAAAAAATAAAAAAAAAGAATCTCCAAATTAAAAAAATCTTTCTTTAATGAATTTCCTTTATAAGATTTAACAACATAACTTTTGTTTTAAGAAGTAATTTAAAATCTACCTCACTTGTCTAGCAGAAAAATAATTTCTTTGTGCTGGTAAGTCAAGTTCAGTTTCCAAGTTATAATATCCTTAGGAAAATACTATCTATTTTCCTAGACTTACTCATCTAACATAATGGAGAACTGAGTAATTTTTCAAAAGGAAATCATCTAAGTAAGATAAAAGGTATCTAAAACACGCATAATTTCACTTACTAAACAAGAAAGAACACCTGAGTTGTATGTCAGTATAATACATTGCTAACAATGTCTTTACATTAAAATTTTTCTACTGAGCCAAGAAACATTCATTTATTAATTATAATTCATTCATTCAACACATACTGCCATTGGTAATATAGCAGAGATGTAATATACACAAAGTTGTGAACAATTATAAGGATACAGACCAAAGATGTGAAAATAAGGTAAATATGCTTCCTTTCAAGATAATGTTGCTAGATTATGTCTGGGAAATTTCTCCCTTATCTGCTACTGCAGACATATAGCAATGGTTTATAAATAATTAAAACAGCAAATTACAAGAACAGAGCTGTATTTAAAAATAAGAGTATCTTTGTGATTTAAAATGCAAAGTTTCGAGCAATGCAGAAGATGGAGCCTGCTGATATCTAGTTTCTGAAAACAAGTATATGTGGCAAGAATTACAGAGTAATGGGGATTAGAAATTATTCAGGCCAGAGGCGCCTGGGTGGTTCAGTCGGTTAAGCACTGATCTTGGCTCAGGTCATGATCTCCCAGTTCATGGGTTCAAGCCCCGCATTGGTCTCTGTGCTGACAGCTCAGAGCCTGGAGCCTGCTTCAGACTCTGTATCTCCTTCTCTCTCTTCACTTCCCCTGCTCGTTCTCTGTCTCTCCATCTCAAAAATAAACAAAAAGTTAAAAAAAAATTTAAGAATTTATTCAGGCCAGTAGTTTGTGTTGGAGGAGAGTGGAAGCTTGAGACAGAATGCCTGAATCCAAAAACTGGAATGGGCTTCCCCCATTCAAGAACACATCTAAAGAAAAGTTCTCACTAATGACTCTGAGCAATGAGTTATTCAAATGCCTTATACATAGTAGAACAGAACAATGAAAATATAACATTAAATCCAGGAACTGGCCAATTCACTGATGGGTTTGTTCATTGGATCTGATTTATTTTCAATATCTCTATGACCATAACTAAGAAGAAACAACTAAAACCTTTAAATCTTGTTCAAACATGGAGACTCCACATTGAGCAAAAATAAGCAAACACAAAACTATTAGACAAAGGTAAATGTAGAAAGAGGGCACAAAGAACGGGGTAGTACATTTTCCACCCATGATGAAACCGAAACTTAAAATCCATAAAGATTTCAAAGAAACACATGAATAAATCTATTACTAAAACCAAAGACAGAAACATAATTTTGACAAAATTAATATGATGTAACAATGAAAAGGAAAGTTGAAGTATGGTTAGGTTCCTAACACAGAAAAAGGAAAACATATTATCTAAAACAAAGCAAAACAAATCAAATAAACAAGAAGAAACTCAAGATATTAGGGGCACCTGGGTGGCCCAGTCAGTTAAGCAATCGACTCGATTTAGGTTCACGTTGTGATGTCACGGTTTGTGAGATCCCCTCTTGCATCAGGCTCTATGGTGGATGGTGTGGAGTCTGCTTGGGATTCTCTTCCTTCCTCTCACACTGCCCCTCCCTCCCTCCTTCTCTCTCTCTCAAAATAAATAAAGATTAAAAAAAATTTATAAAACTCAAGATATTAATAAGCAATAATAGTAAAAATAAAAGAAATAATAATGGACACGAAAACTACCAATTGCTTATCAGTAAAAAGAAAAAGCAGTCTATAGAAAACAAAAAAGAATATGTGTATGCATGTGTGTGTGTGTGTGTGTGTGTGTGTGTGCATTTTTTTTGTAATGGTTATTCTTCATTTTAACTATATATACATACACATACATGTTCATACACACATGTGTGGATGTACATATTTGTGTATAACTAAAATGCAGTTGCTAACACTGAGGAGATTAAGATTAAGTGATTAATTATATATATGATAGTATATTTCTTACAGAAAAACAAATCTGAGTCATTTTTGGCAAAATGTCAATACTTGTTAAAGTATTTTAGTAGTGTCACAGATTGTCTTACTTTATTACATTATCCTCTATAGATTTTTATGTTATAGAAATTAATATATTAATTAATAACATATTGTTTTAATAACAAATAATGAAATAACTAACAGAAAGAAAAGCACATTATTAATGATTTAGATGCCTGTAGTTTTCTAAAGTTGAGGTTCTATACTACTTAATTCTTTTACAGGCAGTTAAAGCTTTGGTACAAAAATAGTCTGGGATAGTAAAAGTTTATATATGTGTGAAGAAAAAGTAAATGCAAAATTAAAAATAAATAAAAGAAGAGACACTTGTGTGACTCAGCTGGTTGTGTGTCTGAGTCTTGATCTTGGCTCAGGTCATCATCCCAGGGTCATGGAATGGAGCCCCGCATCAGGCTTCATGCTGTGTGGAGCCTGCTTGATATTCTCTCCCTCTTTCCCACTCTCCCCTGCATGCACTGTCTGTTTCTCTCTCTCTGAAATAAAAGCTAAGACTAACTAAATAAAAATTATTTATTTATGTGTGTTTGAGTGAGTATATTGCGAAAACTCTCATTAGCTTACAATATAAATACTTTATTATCAATATATGTGCACATTGATGTGTACATATATGTATACATATATCAACATAAATATTTATGTGTTCATATTTGTAATGCATATGTATATATGCAGATATACATATATATATATATTTATATACACACACACACACACACACAAATACATATAAAAGAGAGGAAGAGAGAAAATTAGCTCTGAGAAAGAAAAAGAAAAAATCTGCTCTTCATTCATCAGGCTGGGATGACAGGCACAGACAAAGTCAGCAGCCTAGTTAACAAGAAACAATTTTTTCCAAGGTCACTCTGCAACTTTAAAGTATCATAGCAATTTCTTCCTGGAGTGCCTACTTTCTTATTCTGTGCAAAACTTTGTTCCCTATCTTCAAAATGAAAGACTAACGGAAACTCTGTTGTTTGAAATTACATCAGTATAAATGTAACATCCTTTTATTGCCTGGAGGATCTAATTGGCTTTGACACAGAGAGGTAGTCTTGATTTCCAATCCAGATGGTGAATGCTATGTAAGGGTTTCTAAACTCACCTTTCTACATTTATCATAACTTTGTAGTTTTCAAAGAAACAGAAGCCAGATATAGCCAGAAACAGCCAGAGCTGATACTGACTCGCTTACATACAGCCTACTTTGATTTGAGCCTATCAAAGCCATTTAGATTTTACCTAAACTCCAGTCTTCCTCCAAATCTCATAATTACTCCCTCTTTTCCAGTTTTTTCTGAGATGTCCCCTTAGAGTATGGTTTCTTTCATTGCTATGGGTTATTAAACCTAATTTTCTCAGATGACAGGTCTGTCCCTGAGAGTCTTAGAATGATTGGGATAGAGATAGATGATAGATGATATAGATGATAGATAGATGATAGACAGATAGATAGATAGATAACCACAATGTCATTGACTAAACAGATGCAGATATCTCAAATAATAGTTCAGTAAATGGAGTCAGAACGGTGGAAAGAAATATTGTAGCACAGAAGGATAGCTCAGTTTAAAAAATCTGGCAATGTAATCCACTAAATAGGTTTAAAAGAAAAAATTGGGGTACTGGGTGGCTGAGTCAGTTGAGTGTCCCACTCTTGGTTTTAGCTCAGGTCATGATCTCACAGTTGGTGAGTCTGAGCCCCACATGAGGCTCTGCGCTGATAGCATGGAGCCTGAGTAGTATTCTCTCTCTCCCTCTCTCTCTCTCTGCTTCTCCCTCCCTCTCTCTCAAAATAAATAAACTTTAAACAATAAATAAATAGGGGTTCCTGGGTGGCTCAGTCAGCTAAGCGTCTGACTTTGGCTCAGGTCATGATCTTGAGGTTCATGAGTTCGAGCCCTGCATCAGGTTCTGTGCTCACAGCTCAGAGTCTGGAGCCTGCTTCAGATTCTGTGTCTCCCTCTTTCTCTGATCCTCCCCCACTCACTCTCTCTCTCAAAAATAAACATTAAAAAAATAAAAATAGTAAAGAAAAGAAAAAATTATCTCAATAAATGTAGAAAAGCACTTCCTATAATTCAATATGCATTCCTGATATTTTTTAAAAAACCAAATTCTTAGATAACTGTGAATGGAAAGGAACTTCATTAACATCATCAAGGCCATCGAACTAATCTGCTCACCACACATCACTAATAACAGAAATACTATAAAATAATTCCATTAAATTTAAGTATAAGATATGGATGCCTTATTTTACTGTTTATATTTAGATATTCTGAACAATGTAATAATATACTAACATCTAAAAGGTAAAGATATATAGACTGAAAAGGAGAAAAACTCCATTGTTTATATACATGAATGCTCACATGGAAAAATACATATAAAATTCCAGAGAACTTAAAATAAGTTAGTATAAGATGACCAAGTGGACTAGATACAAGATTGACATTAAAAAATTGATAATATTTTTACATACCAATAATTAAAAATATTCAAATAGAATAAAAATATATGAAAAAATTGGCTATTAGAACTTTTACAAAGATGATATACTGCTGATGTCCCTTTACTGTTGACCTAGTTTTGTTTAGAAATGAAACGTTTTACTTTGCTTTGCTTTATGAACAACTAAGTCTGATGATGGTGGCACTGTGTCTCCATGAGAGAAGGAAAATGCATGATCTCTGGGACATGTGAAGTCTATGCTTACTCTCCAGGCCTTTTCTGAACTATTATTGAGCTTGGAACCATGCCTGTGCTTCAACTTGCCAGGAGTCTGAACTCCAGATGGGGAGATCCTGGGGCATTATTATATTTTGGATTAGGATTTTAGAGCCTTTTACAGTAGCTTTTTTTTTTCTTTTAATTTTTTGGATCAAGGCACTCCAACTCGCTCTCATAGAACATTTTAGACAACGAATTTTTCAGAAGAATGTCCTGAAGCCTAGGCAGGTATGCTAGGTACACCATGTGGCACGAGTGTGGGTGAGAAAAAAACAGATCTATGTCCTCTGAATCTATTTCTTTGTTAACCAGACTAAACTAGAGATACCATTTTTAAATCAGTTTTAGTTTGTACCTATAATTTGAGCAGGAAACAATAAGACTGCCCTCCACATCTAAGAGGGGGAAGAAGGATGAGTGCACAAGGAGAGAAGATTGCCTTTTGAGTTTAAGCCTAGAATTGCTCAGAATGGGACTATGTCTTGGAGAATTGCAAGGTGGAGTGTCTGGATGCAGATCAGCAGCAATTCTGCCATCTGGAAGCTTTAATTCCCTGCAGCTAGACACTTTCAAAAAGCTGCTCATCCCTTACGGTAAACTTAGCGTTTCTGCTGTTCTGGCAACAATGCGCTTGGTGTGCAGGCTGCCGCTGGCTATTAAGTTATTCTTGTCAGATTACCTCTTGTCCCAGACAGGCTGGAGCCTGTGGAGTGAGGTTCATGCTGGGTGCAGCGTGCAAGGAGCCTGTGCCAAGGTCAGACAGAGCTGGGTACTACTCACAGGTTGCCTTTTCTGGAGATGTAGGAGCAAGCAAAAGGTAGCCTCTTGGGGAAAAACCACAATTGTGTGTAGGACAAGCTTACAACCAAGCTATCATGAAGGGGGGAGAGAGAGAAAAAAAAACCGAGGGACAGAAATTGAAAATCTAATTATCAAGCAAAAGAATTACGACTGGGAGACAAATGAAAAGAGCATCTGGTGCTTAAACACAGATTGTGGAGCAAAACCTTCAGACTGAAAGAGCAGCATTAGGAGCTTTTAATAGGGCAGTCATGGCCTCCGGGATGGAGGGAAAGAAAACTATACAGAGTAGAGACATTGTTTGGATAATTGTATTTTGAAATACTTAACTTAAAAATATTCAAATAATGTCTTTCCTTTATTATGCTTATGAAAATTCTATATACATATATATGACATATCTATATGTCAAATGCACATATGTATGACAAATGTACATAGACATATATATATACATATATATGTGATAATAATTACAAACATATATGATGATAATGAAATGAACAGATATGGGAAGATTTTACAAATATACTCTCATAAAAACTCTGACTTGCAAAAGCTTCAGTTCATTTAGAAAATCGCATGAGTGAATACTTTCCAGCTGTGAATAGGCACTTGGAATCTAATTAAAAACAAAAAATAACTACAATGAACAGGAGATTCAAGCTATTCCAAACTTTGCTAGCTCTACCATAGAGAATTGTGTATGATAAGTATACAATACATTTGTTTAATTAATTAAGGATATAAAAAATGCTTTGAACTATACAGAAACTTTCATCTTTAGGACAGACAATATTTGAGTATTTTAATTGATTTGTTCCCTTTAACAGTCAGGATTTTTAATTTTTTTCAATGTTTATTTATTTTTGAGAGAGAGAGAGAGAGTATGAGCAGGGGAGGTGCAGAGACAGGGAGATGCAGAATCCAAAGCAGGCTCCAGGCTCTGAGCTGTCAGCACAGAGCCGGACGCGGGGCTTGAACCCACCAACTGTGAGATCATGACCTGAGTCGAAGTCAGACATTCAACCGACTGAGCCACTCAGGTGCCCCAACACCTTGTTTTACAAATTTTCACAAATAAATGCCTGCTTAATGCTTGTCTAAAAAATAACCCTTATAATTATACTTAGTTTAGGAACTGATAATAAGGTTTGATAGGGAAATATTAATGAAATTCTACCTTAATATTTATAAAATTATTATATTATACATTATGTTAATCTTAATACTTTCATTTTTGATCAAAGAAAGATATTAAAATTATATATTTTAAAACTATCAATCTCAACTATTGAAAAATGAAAACCAATGTTAATTCCCGTAGTTCTTTCAGGGAATTAAGATAATCTCGGGATTTAAAGTGTAACAGCAACCACTTGATTCAAATCATAATTATTCCTACCTGAAAATTTAGCCCAGAAGCAAAGGACCCATGGACTCATGAGGATTGTCTTACTCAGCTTGTAATATAAGTGAAAGCAGAGAAAAACTTATTTTAAAGGTCATTACCAGAAAGCAATGCCAACAAACATCACTATTGATTTAAATATTTATGTACCCAACGTCAGAGCACCAAAATATATACAATAATTAATGACAAACATAAAGGAACTAACTAACTAACTTGGCACTGAAGAAGTCAAAATTTTACTATTTGCAGATGACATGATTCTCCCTACAGAAAACCTGACTCTACTAATAAACTGCTGAAACATGAATTTGGTAAAGTCACAGGATACAAAATCAACATACAGAAATATGTTGCATGTCTATACACCAATAATTAAGCAGCAGAAAGAGAAAATAAGGATAATCCTTAATCCGTACAATTGCACCGAAAACAATAAGATACCTAGGAATCTTAGGAATAAACTCAACCGAAGAGGTGAAAGACCTGTACTGTGAAAACTATACAATACTGATGAAAGAATTGCAGACGATATAAAGAAATGGAAAGACATTCCATGCTCATGGCTTAGAAGAATACATATTGTTCAAATGTCTATACTATCCAAAGAAGTCTACATATTTAACGTGATCCCTATCAAAATACCAACAACATTTTTCACAGAGGCAGACAATTTTACAACAGACAATGCTAAAATTTCTCTGGAACCACAAAGGACCCCAAAAAGCCAAAGCAACCTTGAAAAAGAAAACAAAGCTGGAAGTATCACAATTCTGGACTTAAAATTATACTACAAAGCAGGAAAGAATATCCAATGGGAAAAACACAGTCTCTCAGACCAATGGTGTTGGGAAAACTGGACCGCAATATGCAAAAGAATGAAACTGGACCACCTTCTTACACCAAACAAAAATAAATTAAAAAAAAATTGAATACCTAAATGTGGGACCTGAAGCCATCAAAATCCTAGAGGAGAACACAGGCAGTAACCTCTTTGACATCAACCATAGCAACTTCCTTCCAGATACATCTCCTGAGGCAAGGGAAACAAAAGTAAAAGTAAATTATTGGGACTTCCTCAAAATAAAAGCTTCTGCACAGTGAAGGAAATAATCAACAAAACTAAAAGGCAACGTTCGGAATTGGAGAAGATATTTGCAAATGATATATTTGATAAAGGGTTAGTACCTAAAATCTATAAAGAACTTCTCAAACTCCACACCCAAAAACTAAACAATCTAATTAAAATGGGCAGAAGAAATGAATAGACATTTGTCCAAAGAAGACACACAGATGGCTAACAGACACATGAAAAGATGCTCAACACCACTGATCATCAGGGAAATACAAATCAGAACTACAATGAGATGTCACCCCACACCTGTCAGAATGGCTAAAATAAAAAATGTAAGATAAGCACTGGGTGGCTCGGTCAGTTAAGCTCAGGTGTTGACTCAGGTCATGATGCCATGGTTCATGAGTTTGAGCCCCACGTTGGGCTCCATGCTCACAATGCAGAGCCTGCTTGGGATTCTATCTCCCTCTCTCTGACCCTCAACCTTCTCTCTCCCCTCTCTTTCAAAATAAAAATAAAAATAAAAATACAAGAAATAATGTGTATTGGTGGGGATGTGGGGGAAAAGAGAACCCTCCTGCACCAGTGGTGGGAATGCAGACTGGTACAGCCACTCTGAAAAACAGTACAGAGTTTCCTCAACAAGTCAAAAATAGAGAAATACCTGGGTGAATCAGTTGGTTGAGCATCTGACTCTTGATTTCGGCTCCAGTCATGATCTCCTGTTTTGTGAACTCGAGCCTGGCATCAGGCTCTGTGCTGACAGTGGGGAGTCTGCTTGGGATTCTCTGTCTCCCTCTCTCTCCCTCCCTCCCTCTCTCTCAAAATAAATAAGTACATGAAAAAATAATTTAAAAAAATTAAAATAGAACTGCCTTCTGATCTAGCAATTGCACTTCTAGGTATTACCCAAAAGATAAAAACATACTAATTTAACGGAATACATACACCCTGATGTTTGTGGCAGCATTATCTACAATAGCCAAATTATGGAAACAGAAGAAGTGTCCATCCACTGATGAATGGATAAAGAAGATATGGTATACATATATACGATGGAGTATTTTTCAGCCATAAAAAGAACACAATCTTGCCATTTGCAATCACATTGATGGAGCTGGAGAGTATTATGGTAAGTGAAATAAGTCAGTAAGAGAAAGACAAATACCATATGATTTCACTCTTGTATGGAAGTTAAGAAAGAAAGCAAATTAACAAAGAAGAAAAAAAAAAGTGAGGCAAACCAAGAAATAGACTCTTTACTATAGAGAAAAAACCGATGGCTAGAGGAGTGGAGGTGGGTGGAGGGATGGATAAAATAGGTAATGAAGATTAAGGAGGGCACTTGTGATGAACACTGGGAATTATACGGACGCGTTGAATCACTGAATTATACACCCGAAACTAATACTACACTGTATATTAACTAACTGCAATTTAAATAAAACTTAAAAAATAATCTCAGGATTTACAGTGTAATAGAAATTACTTGATTCAAACCATAATCATTCCTACCTGAAAACTTAACTCAGAAACAAAGCACCAATGTACTCATGAGGATTGTCTCACTCAGCCTGCCTCAGGGTTTCCCCCATTACATTCCCACCTTATTGAATTACATCTAAATGTAATATAAGTGAAAAAGGAAAAAAAACATAATTTAAAGGTCATTAACAGAATGCAGTGCCAATCAACATCACTATTGATTTATGCTCCTGGTAACCAAAGTCCCATATTCTTGCAAGGTATAACAAAACCCTATCCATCCTGGCAGATTATTCAGCCCACCTTATAAAGCAAATTAGAAATTTCAGTAAATCAAATACTCCCTATCAATAAAAAAATAACTTAAAAATGGTTAAAATACACAAATAATGTAGAATTTTTAACTTTGGCTTAAAGTTTAAGTTTTAAAAATTTATTTTTATAAAATATTTTTAACTTTATTTATTTATTTATTTATTTATTTATTTATTATTTTTAAGTAAGCTCTGCACCCTACATGAGATTTTAACTATAACACTGAGTTCAAGAGTTTCATGTTCTACCAGCTGAGCCAGCTAGGTGCCCCTAAAATTTAAGTTTTTTAAAAATTTTTTTGATGTTTTATTTATTTTTGAGAGAGAGAGAGAGAGCGAGCACAAGCAGAGGAGGGGCAGAGAGAGAGAGGGAGACACAGAATCTGAAGCAGGCTCCAGGCTCCGAGCTGTCAGCACAGACCCCCATGCAGCTCTCCAACCTAAGAACTGGGAGATATGACCTGAGCTGAAGTCAGATGCTTAACCGACTGAGCCACCCAGGTGCCCCTAAAATTCAAGTTTTTAAACCAAACCATCTTCTGTAAAATGATTGCAATAACAATGTAGCAATTAATTGCCAAGAATCAAGTATCCTTTTTGAGCTTTGAATGGTACTTCACCTTATACTTTTGTTTGTAAGGTAATATTATTTCTACTCAATAACTGTCTTATCTTGCAGAATTTGAATGTTCTCAAATTTAATGCAATCTTCTTAGATATTTGTGATCAGGCTAATTATTCCCTCATTCCTATCTTATTGACTGTTCTTTTACATATTATTGCTATGCATAGAATATTCCAATGTATAATTTAAATATTCACAATGGCTTAATACCATACATTTTAAAAATTAAAAGTATGATATTCTACTGAAGCCAAACATAACATTTAGGTTTGATGGAAAGACATTTATAACCCTCATTCAGATTATAGTATTAAAATATCATTCTATGACTTTATCACTATGATGCCTCATGGTGATATGAATATTTTTGGTGGGGTTCATGGCTGCCAATCTAATTCCTAATTCCTAGGAATTAGAACAACTAACCACTTGTTAGTAGGTTCTTTTTTTTTTTTTTTTAAACCAATGTGGCCAATCTACTGTTTTTTTTTTTAATTTTTTTTTTAACGTTTTATTTATTTTTGAGACAAAGCATGAACGGGGCAGGGGCAGAGAGAGAGGGAGACACAGAATCAGAAGCAGCCTCCAGGCTCTGAGCCATCAGGCCAGAGCCCGACGCGGGGCTCGAACTCACGGACCGCGAGATCGTGACCTGAGCTCAAGTCGGACGCTTAACCGACTGAGCCACCCAGGCGCCCCAGGTAGTAGGTTCTTTTAATAGATGTGATTAACTTATAATAAAATTTAAAAAGTTGAATTCTGTCTGAGGCAGATCTCTTCTCTTAATTGAGTTGATCACTAATATTTTTAGTGTGTGACAAATGACAACATTGTTTTAGCAAATATTAGCATCCATATCAAGGGCACAAAATCTCACAGTCATAATTGGCTGATAGATATGTGTTATTAAAATTGGTTCTTCATCAACATGACATTTATCTTAACTGTATGGTGCAAAAGTACCAAGAAAGTATCAAGAAAGAAAGTATCAAGAAAGAAAATATCAAGAAAGGTAGAATCCAAAAGTAGATGGATTAATACCTTTAATTAGCAACATAGTTGAAGAAACTAAATCAACTAGCCCACACATTTCAGGAAGACAATGATAGGTTTTAAATAATTCCCGTTACCAAAACAAGAGTAACATTTGAACAAGATTGAAGTTAAAATGGCTTAAAATTTCAATGAAAAGTTAAAGTATGCACTAGTAATGATTTTGTAGCCCGTAGATTTCAGTCCTGGATCAATTCTCTGTATAGACTCAGCTAAAAGAGACTCTTACCATGCCACAAACACATTTCCAAAAATAAATAATGCTAAATATGGATGACACTTGAATTCAGATCAACTCTAGGATGTCATGTACTAAAACCATGAACATCCCTTCTCATTACCATCATTTCACTGAAGGGAAATGCAGAACCACAACTGCAAAGCAAAAGGTGACAGTCCAAATGCATGAAAGTGTGTGGGTTGTGCAGCTACCAAATTTGGGCTCAGACAGCGCTTATGAGTGTAGAAGGTCTGAACTACAGAAGCATTTAGGCAAGAGAAAAGACAAATTTATTATCTATATTTTCTTCTCAGCAGGAATGTAATTGACTCTTGTAAAACAAAACAAAACAAAACAAAAAAAGTGTCACTTCTCAGTTAAGCTTAATGTCCATATTCCTGCTTCATTTTGTGTTGCAGTGTGTTGGTCTGAGGGACTCAGAATCATTTGTGCAAAGTGACTGAGAAACATTTTGCCTTATTATACAAATTGTGCAACCTGAAGATTGGATAGACAGATGGATCAATCAGTCTAGATAAAGCATTCAAGAACCATGATAACTAATTCTTAACATAATCATCTAATGGACATTGAGTATTATAGAGTTGTGAGTAGTTCCATTTTTTACTAAAATATTTAATAAGACTTATAATTACATTTTCAAAAAGTTAATTTTATACATTCAATTTTAACAATTTTATTTAAAAATGTATACTCAATTAGAACTTGAATTTTGACTTTTATTTATTTCTTATTTTTTTATTTTATTTTATTATTTTTTTAATGTTTATTTATTTTTGAGACAGAGAGAGACAGAGCATGAACGGGGGAGGGTCAGAGAGAGAGGGGACACAGAATCCCAAGCAGGCTCCAGACTCTGAGCTGTCAGCACAGAGCCTTACACGGGGTTCGAACTCACAGACTGTGAGATCACGACCGGAGCTGAAGTCAGACGCTCAACCGACTGAGCCACCCAGGCGCCCCTGAATTTTGACTTTTAATATTGATAGCTTGTTTTAAAGAAAAATCTTAAGAACATATAATTTTATTTTTAAAATATTTAAGTTACTATTCAATTAATGTATTTTAAAACACAGTAACATTTTATATATATATATTTTTTAATGTTTACTTTTGACAGAGAGAGACAGAGCATGAGTGGGGGAGGGGCAGAGAAAGAGAGACACAGAATCCCAAGCAGGCTCCAGGCTCTGAGATGTCAGCACAGAGCCCCACGCGGGGCTCAAACTCACAGACCGCGAGATCATGACCCGAGAGGAAGTCAGATGCTCAACCAACTGAGCCACCCAGGCGCCTCTAAAACACAGTGATATTTTAAGTCTTTTAGATCATTACTATTTTTTTTAAGTTTATTTATTTATTTTGAGAGAGAGAGAGAGAAAGAGAGAGAGAGTGTGCATGAGTGAGCAGGGAGGACCAGAGAGAAAGAAAGGGAGAGGGAGAAAATCTGCACCGAAAATGCAGAGCTTGATGCAGAGCTCAATGATGGACTAGGACTCATGAAGTACTAGGTCATGATCTGAGCCAAAACCAAGAGTTGGACGCTTAACCAAATGAGCCACCCGGGGACCCCGGTCATTATTGTTAATAGTGGTTTAGTCAGATTTCTTCTTGCCTCTAAGGTCCTAACCTCCTTTTCATACTGGCCATTGTAAAATCCAAATGGCCTAACCACAGAGACCTCCCCCTCTCTTTTTTCTTGAAACATTATTTAGAAAACTTGTAATCATGAATTGTTCTCTGTCCCATTTAAGAAGTAAATCTCTTTTAAAAGCCCCTTGCCATTATCACAACCTAGGACTTTCTCAAGGACCTCAGAGTCACCTCTTTGACAATGTAATCATCAAGAAAGATAACACCCTTCTTCCATTCTTTGTGGTAGGATAGGAACCCAGCTTTCTTTGGCCTTAACTTGTAGAACTACCTCTTAGTGTGAAGACATGCAAAAATGTATTCTCTTCTGGATAAGGATAATTAGCAAACATAGATAGCCTCTGATCTCTTTCCCCTCACCCCCAGCTCTTTAGGGCTCTGCAGGCCTTTGTTTTAGTTGACCTGAGTACAGACTCTGTTCTCTTCACTCTCACCCATTGTAAAAGCTTTGAACAAGGATCTTCCTTGCCTGTTTAACTTTGTCCAGTGCAATTTTTGCTTTGCCACCGTTATCCTCAGCCAATACATGAATCATAATAATGAAACATAATTGTCTCTAGTAAATTTGATGGTTGCAATCTCATTCTTATATATTTTTTTCAGTTTTGTCACAATGAAGTTATATTTATCAAGCTAAGTTATATTTATCAAGACACATTTTACTTAACAACTTGTTAGCATGATTTATATTTTTAAATATTTTTTACACATATGATATGAAGTCCTCCTGTACCTTGCAAATATTAGATGTGAGTCTGTCATAAATCTTCTATGACTTTTTATGTTAATCTATGGATTTGTTGATAACAATGCCATTAGAAAGCCCTCATCTTGAAGAAGAATTTAAGAGCCATATGAACAATTTATGTAAGGGAGTAAGTTTTGTATAAAGGGAGTATAGGTAATACTGCCTAGTAATCCTGATGAAATCCTGATTTATCCAGGGATTATGGACAGGTGTATGCCTTTATTGCTGAAGAAGACACCTAAAATGGACTGCTTCCCTTATCTTCACAAAAGGAGCACATTAAAAAACAAAGCTCTCTGTTTTATGCCATAAAAGTTGGTTTCAATACAAAATATATTCCCTAAAGTACATTAATAAATATGAATAGTTTGAACACTAAGATTTTTCCCATTCTAGTCTTATCAACACTGAGATATTATCCTTTGTTGAAGTCAGTTCTTCCCATCTCTTGATATTATCTATATTTTCTCCTAAAATAGTATCATATTTTCCCAATATCCAACCCAGAAAACTTTCTTGGAAGTTTAGGAAGGAAGATAAAAAAGAAGAAGATTTCATAGATATTCAAGCAACACAGAAAATGGAATATGATATATCATATAATGGAGAGAGTTATTAATTCATTCATTTTATACAAAGTTTACCTTTGAAAGTAACTCATGATAACCATTGCTCAAGAATGCACATTCGTTTATGAAAATGAAGTACATTAGTGTGGTTCACAAATGTTAAGATATTAAATTGTGCTCCAGTGACTAGCATACATCATCTCTTAGGTATAAAAAAGACACCAGGGAAACCAGGCTGTCTTTTTGATGTTCTATGGAAAGGATTCCATTTCCTGTACAGATATTAGTACTTTTGACGTGGGGCTATTGAGCACAATGGTCAAGAAAGAATTCTTGAGACATTTTACAGTGTAAAAAGGTGCTTTTTTTTTTTAATGTTTTATTTATTTTTGAGAGAAAGAGAGTGCGCGTGAGTGGGAAAAGGACAGAGAGAGATGGAGACAGAATCTCTGGGCTGGCAGTACACAGCCCAACTCAGGGCTTGAACTCACAAACTGTGAGACTATGACCTGAGCTGAAATCAAGAACTGGACGCTTAACCAACTGAGCCTCCCAGGCACCACACAAAAAATGGTGCTTTTTGTTACAGCACGGAGACAGGACTCATGAGCAGAAAATGTTGCACTTATAACTGCTAGGAGTGACTGATATCTTATTTTTAAGTTTGGTGGGGGGGGGGGGGTAGAGATAACAGAAGTCTCTAAAGAGATTTCTGTATGTTAAAAACGAGGTATAGGATCTTGGAGGTCTGACTATTGTCAAGATAAGGTTGCTTTTATTCTCAAGCAAAGCATTAACATTAAGGTAACAGTGAGTTCCTTGAGGAATATCACACTCTGCATGTATCAGGTATTTATCAGTGGTCTGCGAGTTATAAGGAAATTTAATTTTATCTACATTTCTCTTGCCTTTGTTCTTCTCATCATTTTCATAGCATTTAATTTTAATGTAAAAATAATTTTTAAACTGTTAATGATATACTCCTTAGTTATCACTGGTTAATGACATTGTACATTTATACAGAGCTTTCTGTTCCAGAAAATAACTTATAAAACAACTTGAAATGCTGCATTTCAAATATTGTCTATGTGGATAATATGTTTCAGAGTCCACTTCAGCAGGAAAATCATGTATTTTATAGAAACTTTCCTTAGATCACCATTTTAAAAATGTTTTATTGGTCCAAGAATATTTTTCTAAAAGTTGTGGTCTCTCAAAGTATTAATTTAATGTACCAGGATAGATTTCAAAGGTTTGCATAAACCTGGAAAATTTTATTGTTAAACACAAGATGCTTGATAACACCATGGAAGTGGTGTCAGCCTCAACAAAACTTACATTCAGTGGGAAACTTTTGTAAACATCATCTTTTGGAAAAAAGAATAGGATGCCTTAAAAAATCACAATAATGTCTTCAGGTTCCTCTTAATTTTATCATATTCCCATCATTTAGCCCCAGGGAGTATCTAACTCTTTGTCACATTCCTGGCTGGGCCACAAGAAAGGAGAAAGAGGTATAGATTTTCTATACTGTGCTGTGGTTCACTAAATTTCTGTTAGAATATTAAACTTCCCTGTGGGTAACATAAGATCTTTTTAGCATTAAACTCTAATATTTGGAGTTCATATTATTTGCATTCACGACATGTGCAAAATAGTATGAGACTTAATGCACATGCTATGTCTTAGTAATCTTTTTTATCTTAGTAATTTTAAATAAAAATTACAGTGACAAATATATGTGTCAATATAGTAGTCACTTCAGAAGAAAATGATAAGTACACATTAAATAGCTTCTATTGTGCTTTGATTGATGTATTTTGAAAGAATACATATATAGAGAGAGGACGGAATGTAGCGTGAGAATTAAGCTCACTTAATATACAGTTGGTCTAGCTTGTATGAATTCTCCCTGCCTGTCCCCTAGTCTGTAATATGAAAATAATAGTAATTGTGTCTTGGTAGATCTGTTGTGAGAATAAAAGTCATATGTGAAAAGCAGTAGCAAACTGCCTGGTGAAGCTATTAGGCTATGGGTATTTCATAATCTGTTGTAGTGTTAATGAAACTCTGGCAGGTTATTCAAAATAGAAAACAAAAAAATAATTGTGTCTATTTTATATGGTATCCTTTGTTGGGCATTATATTAAGTATGGTCTTTGATCTCAACATGAAGCTATGAAAAGTTTATTCTGTATGTCTTTGCTTGTGACTTTTTGATATAAGCTTTTTAATTCACGGCATTTTGATGGTTCTCCACTTCCTTTAGCTGAAGTTCAAACTAAATTAGTGTAGAATTCTCTCAAATAATGTCGCCTTACCAAAAACATTCCACCATAAATAACTAGGAACACATGCCACATCTGCACAAAGGAAAAGAGTTTAAGGAGAAGAAAAAATGTATATGATTTACTGAAGCTTGAAAGCCCCCTCAATTTCATGATTATTTGAGCATGAAAATTGTTTAAAAATATTTATGGTTTCAAATGAATAGATTCTACTCAGGGATGCAAATTGAGGCCTAGGGAACCTTAAAACTTACGAAAGTTTCTAACTTTCAGGCCCTGGACTAGAAGGAAAAAAAAAGTTTCTGTGCATCCTGAAAGTACAATTTAATAAACAATGCAGAAATTTAAGAACAGTGTTAAAAATATTTAGTTTTCAAAGAGCTAGCTTACAGTTATATTTACATTTAGCATGCATTAATTATGTAAAGATCATTCTTCAAGACACTGGCACTTAAAATTTATTACACACACAGACACACATACACATACATGTACTCTTCATTAAATAACTGCCAAACATATAATTAAAGTCAACAATAATGAAATAAAAAAAATGGGATATTAAGAGATGCAGGGAATAGAAACAGAAAATACTTTGGATTTATTCCCAAAATATGAAGTCAGTCACTGGGAAGTATCTAATGTGTAGCCTTATTACTAGTGATAGTTACCCAAAGGAATAGGGTCACTATTAAGCAAATTAAGCATCTAAGACTCAAAAGGCAGATAGTTTGAGGGCCACCACATGGTCTCTTGCAAAAAAAAAAAAAAAAAAAAAAAAAAAAACCTAAACAGACAGAAGCAAAATATGTATATGGAATATCCATTGGAGGTAAGCATGATAGAACTGCATTTACATTTATACAAGGAGTTTTTAAATCATGAATATTATGGTACTGGGGTGAAGATAAGGAGAGAAAATATTCCTACTGAATTTCTTCTATAATTAGCTTCTAATTAAGAGTTGGTGCTGATGTAACAGCTCTATAATGCTAGACATGGAAGAAGACCATGCAAAGCATTTGGCCTCAATGAGTCAAACAATAGAGGAGAAATTTACCAAGAAGATAAATTATAATTTTTTGGGTGGCATAGAGACCATGGATATAAATTCTTAGACTATAAAGACAGCATATACTGAATCTTTACTATGATGTATTTGTCTAAGAATGTGTTATATCTCCATTACTTTTGAGGAAAATTTTGCTGGATATAGAATTCTAGGTTTTTTTGCAGTGTTTTTTCAAGACTTTAAGTATTTATGCCACTTGTTTCTTATGTGTGTGGTTTCTAACAAGAAGTCTGACATAATTCTTATACTTATTTCACTATAGGAAAGCCTCCAGGTTATTTTCAAGATTTTCTCTGACTTTGTTTTCTTTTTTTTTTTCTGGAAAGTTCTTTTCTCCTGGAAGATAGGCCTCTGATATGGAAGCTCTGATTTATTTTTCAATGATTACTCTTCCCCTTTTCCTTCCAAAGAATGCAGGGTTCTTTCTCAAATCTTCCCAGTAAGAAAATGGTAAGGTTTCTAGAGGCAAAGCCCACATAAATGTGGGAATTCCTCTAAGACTATGGTCCCTAGAAGTTTCTTTCTTTCTTTTTCTTTTTTTTTTAAAGGAGTTTCTTTTTTTTTTTTTTAATTTTTTTTTTTTTAACATTTATTTATTTTTGAGACAGAGAGAGACAGAGCATGAACGGGGGAGGGTCAGAGAGAGGGAGACACAGAATCTGAAACAAACTCCAGGCTCTGAGCTGTCAGCACAGAGCCCGACGCGGGGCTCGAACCCACGGACCGTGAGATCATGACCTGAGCCAAAGTCAGCCGCCCAACCGACTGAGCCACCCAGGCCCCCCTAAAAGAGTTTCCTTTAAGCTATAATCAGCCTTCAGTATTCATCAAAATCACCATTGAAGTACTCCTTATAGCTTCTGCTCCCAGTAGGCAGATATTTGCTGGGCCTTTATAAGAGCTTATGTCTCCACATTTCATGGTAGTGATTTGCCTGGCAACTTCAAAATAATTGATTTTCACCTTGTCTACTTTTTTCTGGGTGCGAGGACGGGAATGACAACTTCTAACTCTCTTTATCTGTCAGAGCTGCAACTGGAAGCCTCTTTTAATTCCAGAAATTTCCTTTTTTATCTTGTGCTTTCAATATATCAGTATGTTTTTCATATTTTGTCAATCTTTTCTACAAGCTTGTATTAGAATATTTTCATCCTATATCAACCGCCATATTATTAAAATTTGAATCTTATTGAAAAGGAGTTAGTCCATCTTGCTTCCATACTGGCATTTCATCTATAAATCAGTAATTAGAAAGTGATTTAATTTTTTTTCTTTGAAAAGGGAAATGCCTTTATGCAAAGGGTATTAGTGGAGCCCTAAGTTAACCTATGAAAAAGTGAAAGGTAATTCCTGTTTTCACTTCAGCTTCAAAACTGGGTTAGTGATATTTATTTTCATAAAGTGAGAATGAAAAAAATCTGCATGAAGTACATAAAACTGAATATAACTTAAGAAAATAACTATAACTTTTTTAAAAAAAGAATAGTTCATTCTCATTTTGAATCAATTAGTCATTAGTCTTTATGTGTGGAAACATTTTAAAATTTAAAAAATGTGACATCTGAATTTAAAATTTGGCAATTATAGATATTATACCTAATAATAATGAAAATTGAATTAGTCAATACAAACTTTATAATAATTCTACAAAATAAAGAATAGAAAAAGATTTCTTTTCAAAGATTATAAATGCAGAAGATATTCCAAATATTTCCACTAAAAATTCAGAACCATTCTTAGAGGAGAGAGTGGAATAAACAGAAGATAAAACTTGTAAAAATATAGCATAAAAATAATTTACATGAGCTAAAAAATGACTTCTGTTAAAATTGTTCAAGCTAATTGAGAAATGACTATGTTTCAGGAAAAATTATTAAAAATAAATCTCCATATATATAGCCTGATAAGATTATCAAGTTTTATCATCAAAAATCCATGTAAGTATTGAAGAAAATAAATTTTTATTTTACCTATACAGTAATAAATATCATATTTGTTTTAGTTCCTCCTCTTGATTATACTAATAACTAACTAACTAAAGCAAGAACTATTGAGATTCAAAGAGAAAGCTTGGAATTAAATTCATGACTTTATAAGTTATTAATTTCTGCTTGAAGGAGCAGGAAAATATTCCCAGGTATAAGAATTTGTAGAAATAGATGCCACAGAAATTTCTCAGAAAAAATGAATTGCAGAGATGTACCAGAGCTTAAACATTTCAAAATTTGAATTCAGGAATTGAAAAGTTGAGTGTCACATAAAAAGTTAATGTCAAAAACACATTTACCATGAAAATGCAGTAAATAAAAATGTGAGATTTTGGAGAAAAATAAAATATATACACTCTATAAAATGTGATAAGAATGTCTACTTTTCAGGGCGCCTAGATGGTCACTCAGTTGGTTAAGTGTCCAACTTCAGCTGAGGTCATGATGTCACAGTTTGTGAGTTTGAGCCCTACATCGGGCAGTCTGCTGTCAGCACAGAGCCTGCTTTGGATCTTCTGTCTCCCTCTCTCTCTGTACTTCTGCTCATGCTCTCAATCTCTCTCTCTTTAAAAAAAAAAAAAAAAAAGAATATTTAAAAGAAAAAAAAAGAATGCCTACTTTTCATTTTTTCATATTATTGAAGAAAATAAGGATATACTTCTGGAGTGTACGTGATAAAAATGTAAATTTAAAAATAGCTAAAGTAAGTTACATGTGGTAGGTGTTCACATTCTTAACCCCTGTCTTTTTCAGTTTAGAAAAACTTGTGTTCTTGCCTGTTCAATGTTTTCACTCTCCAACTCTCTGACTAGGTTTGGACCAGTTTTGCGATATAAAATCGGTAAACTGGGTGAAAGCAGACTGAATTTACAGTAGAGAACAATGATCTTCAGAACAAAAGGTAGATGAGAAGGAGAAAGAAAAACAAATATTTGAAGAGTGTCAAAGAAAAATTTTGTTGGATAAGTTAAACAAGGTAAGGAAGAATTATTCAAGACTATTCCAAAAGGGGATAGAGATTGGACTCCACTCAATTGAAATAAAAAGTGAGTTTTTAAGCCTCAGGGTGAGCTAGTGGAAAAGTGCTGGAGGATGTTAACAGATGGTTGGTCAATGTTGTATGGATGTGGTATCTGTTTGCCAACTGGTGCTTATGAATTTAGGTTTCTACACTCCCACAAAAACTGGGAGATATCACACATCTTTCTTGATGGTTACATTTCAAAGGGATGGCTTTGGGTTGTAGCATGGGCAGAAGGCTGGACAAAGATTTACATGTTAAAGGAATAGAGAAAAATTTACAGTTGCAAGTTACTAAAATAAATGCTCTAAGAAAAAAGGATGTAGAAGCTTATCAGGAAGAAGACCCTTTAAAGTTAGTCAAGCTGAGGGGAACTTTAACTCTGTCTTGGTCAAGGGCTAGACCTAAAAAGGAGTTATGATGCTTCAAGCTAGAGAAATTCTGAAGTGTCACAGGGCTTAAAGAGTGAGGAAGAGGAGAGAGGGCCTCTTAAAGATACTATGAAATTTCACTTGGATCTCCTTCAAAAGTCTTCTAGAAAGGCAAGTAAAGAATGAAAATTATTTATTAATTTAAATTGAGTTTGTTGACTTGTTTTATTTAAATGTGAGTTAATCTAGGGACTGGGTCACAAGGGCCCAGATATTTATTTATTATTTATGTATTTCAGGATCTGTGGAAGACTTTGAAATGAAAAGAAAGACAGAAACATAAAGATAGAGATGATAGAGATAGAGATAGATAGAAATAGAGATAGATTGATTGAATTGTGGGTTTGTTAACTAGCCTTTCAATAAACCCACCAGAATTCTCTTTCTTTCATAATCTAAACTACTTTACCATTCTCTACGTTGTTAATAGCAATATTAGTTGAATTGTTCTTTCTGACATATATGCAAGCTAGTTATTTCTGTTTGAGGGAAATTATTTCTCCCTCAACCCAATTTTGCCTCTATTTGTAAATTTATTTTAGCACCCTTTCTCTCTCTCTCTCTCTCTCCCTCTCTCTCTCTGTATCTGTGTGTGTGTGTGTGTGTGTGTGTGTGTGTGTGTGTGTGTAAAACACTTTGAATTCTCCTTTGAACCAGTTTTAACACTTTACTGGTCTTCTCAATAATTAATTAGTTAAATAAAAATCTTTGACAAGTTTTGTTTTGTTTTCTTTCTTTTATCAGAGTCAAAATTATACTCTCTTAAAATTTATCCTTTAAGAGTGTTTAAGTAAAGACATGCTTCCTGATGAAGTATCAGACCACAGAAGCTAAGAATATTTGAAAAGCTTCCCACGAGTTAAAAGAATAAAAATTACATTAATATAAAAATTATTGTATTAGAGTGCTGGCAATCAAGGGTCAGAGCACAAAAACTGTGAGAAAAAAAAAGATTATTAACATGAAATTCTTTAACCAAATCATTCTATGATTTAGAAATTACAGGTTTTAAATGAAGATTAATTAATAGCATTAATGTCATGACTCCTGAGAAAACACTAATGCAGAAAGCTCAAACTACCCCAAGACAAAGATTACAATTTTAATTTCAGATCTTGACTTTTAAAAGCAATGAGAAAAAAAATTGTATGGATGAATTTGACTTTATATCATAAATTCCTTAATGAGTTTGTTTTCGTATTTTGGTATTTTTATTATAATTTTTTCCATTTCAATTTCAAATGTAGATGTGGGCAAAGCAACTTTTCAGAAAAAGAACTTAAGCGAATTTTTAAATCCGTCAATGGACTGTTATGTGATTTTTTAAATATTTTCTTTAAACTTTAATAACCTGTCAAAATCCACATCCATGAACTTAAATCTACTCTAAATAAAGTCTTAACAAAAATCTGCATTAAAATATTAGCTATGTAAGTTCAAATCACAATTTACAATAAAATAACTATATATGGTTTGGCCAGAGGCCCACTTTTGAATGAACAATAGCACAGAAAGGAACCTAAAGATTATGAGGAATTAATCAAAATTAGAGAGTTTGGGTCAGAAGCAATGGTAACATAGCAACAGAGAGATACTACTCTTAGACAGATTTATAAATCTTAATGTACTATTTTATTCAGTAAGCTGATAATTATAATGTGCTTCTTATAGTGACAATCTGAAAGAATTAAGAGAAACTAACATGTAGCCAAAATATCTTGAAATTATACTGTCATATGATTTTTCAACTAAAAGTAGCAAATTAAAACCTAATAAGATATAACTACATCCTTATTAAAATGACTAAAATAAAAATACTAACTATCCCAAATGCCAGCAATGATTCATGATTCAGTAGCAAATAGTCCACATAGCAAGAGGCCTTTATTTCTTTCTACCATTCTTCAATAAAAGGATGAAGATTTATCAGGGAAATGACTAATTTAGGGCTGGAGTAGGGAATATACAAGATGAGTCTGTAGCAAACTGTAGGGCTAGAAAGTAAGGACATGCTAAATAAGTAAAGTATACTTGAAAATGTCCCCCATGACCAAACCTGAAGCAATTTAAGCATAAAATAAGAATAGTTTTGGATTAAGGCCTAAGAGTAACATAAATATCCATCAGTTCATACTGATACAAATAAATGGCTCAAAAATACATAAATATGGTGAAAATAACAAATCTGCCCTATAAAAAATTTTCAATAGTGATTGTAGAAAGAATGAAGAAAATAGAAATTCACCATGAAAACACCATAGTAATAACTGCCACAGGCAAGATTCTGTTATCCCTGCTAAAATTAATGGAATAAACTTTAAGAGGAGATAAGATGTTTGCATATCATTAAACTATCTCTCCCAGCATTTCATTATCATAACCATTTTAACACTTGTCCACAAATTCTTTGTTACTCCTTACTCTTGAAGATAGAGCTTAGTTCTCATTCTCTTGCATGTGGCCTGGATTTAGTGGCTCACTTAGTATGCACAGAGTATGGAAACGAAAACAATAGCAACTTTTACAGCGGAGAAACCCGGTAGGCATTACCTTAACCAAGAGACCGAGTTTGACATTACCAGTAGTCAAAGTAATATCGTGTACTTTCTGATATGATGTTATGAGAAGGGCACTTCACTCATGTGACCCTTTCCTCCCAAATATACAAACCCAATTTAATCATGAGAAAATACCAGCCAAACCCAAACTGAGGAACATTCTGAATTTTATCTGACTAGTAATCTTCAATTATGAATGAAAAGGCTGAGAAATACTTAGAGTAGATTAAGGAGATATAATGATTAAATGCAATATGGTATCCAGGTTGGTTCATGGCTACAGAAAAGGACAATAGTGGAAATACTAGTAAAATGTGAATAAAATCTGTGGTTTTGTTAATGCTATTGTATTTTGATAAGGAAATGTTTATGTAAAATGCTAACTTCAGAAAAAGCTGGGTAAAGGGTATATAGCAACCACCTGGGCTCTCTTTGCAGCTCTTCTTTAAATCTAAAATTATTTAAGAGTAGAAAAATAAAAACAAGTCTAATTCAAATTTTATGATATTAAACAGACCCCTTCCCTTATATTTTGTTTGCTACCTTGGTTTATGACTCACAAGTGCTTTATTAGTTAATGCTCACCATACTACCTAGTTCACAAGCACTTGTTTACAGAATGTGTGATGCCCACACAGGGACAGATTTTGTTCATTCCTTCTTTCTCTTTTTTCAGCACAAATTTGGAAGCTGGAAAATTTTCATTGGAGTAAATAACAGAATGTGCTTTTGGTGCATAAGAGAAAGCAATACAACTACAGAATGTTCATGTTGGCTCACATGGGTTATGTGGTACTTTGATGCATGCTGTGAAATTACTTGCATTACTTCAAAATTTCATCTATTATCATTCAATATGGAATGTGCAAATCTAGAATAAAACAAAGCTGTTTATAATTTACATGTGGCCATGCAGGTGTTGTGGTATTTTCAAAATAATTTCAGGAATATCTACTTACAATTTTAAGTCAATCTTCCATGGTTATTGGTGAGATTATGAACATTTTCTGTTCAATAGATTACCCCTGAATACAATAGAAATGGAGAAGCAATGGGTGTAGCCTAATATTAATGTAACCATGTCACTTGGCATATCCCGAAAAGAATTGATTTCTAGTTAATCTTGAGAAACTGTCTTTACTAAATATGCTTGGACAGTAAATGAAAAGAAATACTCTGTTAAGTAATATGATTTCCTTTCTCTAGTGTTTGATGTAGGGTGAAGAGCTAAATTATATGTTCAAGAATACACACCTCTTTATAAATGCACAAACGGTGACCAAATCAGGCATGGTCTCTCCGTCTGTAGAATTCATTGTCTAGTGGATAATATAGATGAAAGAAAAATGAAAAGTTAATTGTGTGGTTGTAAAATTAATACAATCTTTGAAACAGCAAGCAAAACAGGAGGAAAACAGGTCTATAATACTTGGAAGAAGTGGAACTAGGAAGCCTTGTCTGTGAAGGTGTGAATTAAGTCAAGACATGAATAGCGAAGAAAATCCAGGATGCCAACACTGCTCCAGACAGAGATAATAGTATGTGTAAAAGTCCTGCAGTGAAGAGTCTAGAGTATGTCAGGGGAAAAAATGTATATAAATTGCAGCAGGTAAGGGAAGAGTGCCGGAAAGGAGGTCTACTAACTAATTAACTGATTAATTATTTCATTCAATGAATATTTATTCATTCCCTAGTCAACCAGTTTTAGAAAAACACGTGTGGCACACACTTTTGAAATACTTACGATATAGTTGGAAAGAAAGGCAGTGATCACATAGTTACACAAAAAATTGCAATACAACTAGTCCATGACAAGACCTTATGAAGGAGAGACTTCTTGGGGGCCGATAATAGGAGTATTTGACCTAGTCAGGCAGGTTAGGGAAAGCTCTAAGGAAGTGAAAATTGTGCTGACATCTTAAAAAGGAGTACAATTCACTTGATCAAGCCAAAATAAAAGCATTTTCCAAAGAGAAGACTATAGATACGGATGACCTTTGGTGACAGAAAATACAGGAAGCCCAAGGAAATAAAAGGATGTCAGAGTGGCTAGAAAGAGGAGAGTGGGAGGAGTTTGTGTGGCAAGGGTGGAGAGAAAAGTTGTAGCCAGGACATCATGGCTTCATAGTCCCTGACAAAGAGTCCCATTCTTGCTATAAGAGCAATGGGCAGTTTTTGCACAAGAGCAATTCACATGCCCTGATAAAAGTTTAATAAAGTTCAGTGTATAGTACAGAGAAGAAATAAGAAGGATCTATCATGTGTGCTGGTAGACCATCAGGGACTATTGCAGTATCCCTTTTGCAAGATGATGATGGTCCGTGCTAGGGTTGCAACAGCAAACTTGGTGGTTAAGACTCAAGATAAATGTATTTAAGGGTAGAATATGTAAGAAAAAAAGATTAATAATTTAAACTTAGTGAATAACAGTACCATTCACCAAGAAGGGCAAGTACAGTGGCTGGGCAAGGCAACATGTCTAAAAAGGAAGTTAAAAGTTGATTGTGAGACATACAAGTCAAAATTTCTCAGTTCGCTGCCTCATTTTATATCTGTCTCAGCTCAAATGCCACTTCCTCAGAAAGTCTTTTGGAAATTTTATCTAAAATAACTCTGGCAGCTAGTAGTACTGTCTCTTCCACCATTTAATATACAATGGCACTTCCTGATTTCATGTTATAAACTTCTTTCTTTATTGTCATTTTTCTCCAATAGAGCTTAAACTCCATGTGGGCAGGAACTTTACTTTTTTTTTTTTTAATATAAAATACATAGTACAGTGATAGGTAGGTACATGGTAGGTAATAAAAAATATGAATGAATAAATGAATGAATGGATGGATAAGTGAGTAACAAATAAGGGCAATTGTATATAAAAAAAGTAACTTTCAGGTATAAAGAGATATATATTTTTAATGCAGAAATAGAAAAATAGCCAACAGCTCTGTAACCAGAACTACACCAACAAAACTATTATTGACTGTGTCTGCAGGGGACTTACATCAAGAGACTAAGTAAAGGAGAAGAATATTGCTACTGTACCTACAAATTAAATTCACATAAGAAGAAATGATGGTTTAGTCCTAACTGTAATGACATCATTATTTCTACAATTTGGATTTGAGTTAAATTTCTATAATTTGGTTTAGGATAAAATAATGTTTATGAGTTGATCTAAGACTCTAATGAGCCAAACAATCTTCTAGAAACCCAGACTCTGGGCAGACATTATAACTGGAAAGGGATACCTTCTTCCTATAAGGGTCCTAAAATGGACAAATAAAATGTGACACAAATACAATACTAATGTTTTACCTAATAAACAATAAAACAGCAATTTGGTACAGATAATTTTAGACCAAACTTCTGTTATTTGATTGTAAGAATGCTTATTTATTAGTGGTAACAAAATTGAAACAGGATATCTTCCCAATCTTATTTAGGGATTACGTAACTGAAATAGCTGATCCAACCATATTGTTGTACTATACACTTGAAGGTAGATCTCCAGTAAATAAAAATTTTAACAGAATTTCCTAAGCTCCATAACTGAGATGTACAATGGAGGAAGACATCAGCAGAAAAAGAGGAGGCCACACTTGGCCCTACTTGGCTAACTTTGCAGGAGAGGTAATGAAAGCTGAGTCTTGGGAGATCAATGGGAATGCACTGAAATGAAGAGTGTGAGGGGAGAACACAAGGGAGCAGAGGAGAGCTTGTGACAATTCACGGTGGCATGAAACACATGACACAGAAAGTGTCAGAAACAGAAAGTGTGCAGACACAGAAAGTCTGCAAATATTTGCCACAGTTTAAATGTGTTTGAAGGAGATGAGCCCAAAACTGATAGGAAAGCGCTGCTTAGGAGGAGGGTCTGGCATGCTCTGCAAAATACAATGGATTTACACTTTATGATATGTGGTGCCATTTAAGGTTTCTAAATGGCCTGGCAGTATTTGTATTTTAGAAAGGTCATTTCTAATTTAATTTGAGGGAAGGTTTATACAGGAGCAAAGAAAAATACTATTTAAAAATTATTAAATACTACCTTTGAAGCACTCTTAATAGAGGAGGGAAGTGAATGAAACCTTAGGGATCTAGTAGGAGAATCCCAAAGTACCCAATGGTTTTAAGCAGGAATAAATTCATGTAAAGGCACCTGGGTGGCTCAGTCGGTTAGGTGTCCGACTTCAGCTCAGGTCATGATCTCATGGTTTGTGGGTTTGAGCCCCGCATCTGTGCTGACACCTAAGAGCCTGGAGCTTACTTCAAATTCTGTCTCCCTCTCTCTCTGCCCCTCCCCTGCTCTCCCTCTGTCTCTCAAAAATGAATAAACATTTTAAAAATTTCTAAAAAATAGATTCATATAAATGTTCCAATCTACTCTGTAAACATTATATTTGCAAAATTTTTCAATTAATTATAGCACTTATGTTCCCTGTAAAAATTGTTCTGAAGAGAGTTGAAAGCCCCCCCAAAAAGCCTCAGTTTACCACTTGCTACCCCAATATGAAACCACTGGCGAAAAAAACAATTTAAAAAGCAGGACCACACACTCAACTTGACAAAGAGAAAAAGAAGTATGCTTAGGATTTTGGTAGAAAAGCTATACATTAGTAAGTCTATGTAGACAACCGAAACTAACACAAAACAGAGCAGAAATAACAAAAACAGAAATGTTTTTCTACCAAATTAACATAGGAACAATTGCACTTATAGCAATGTGCAAATGCAATATGGAGAAAACACACCAGAATCACTATCTTGTGCTGACATTTTCCAATCTGGACTGATGAAATACAGAGGTTTCTTTCTGTGATGTCACACCTCATTTTCTGTCTCTGTAATTCTAAATGCAATATCATTGCATTTCTTTTAGTGAAAACCAATGTTTATGCATCTATTTGACCAAGAAATATAAAGTACTCAAACATGTTCTCCATTGTTGTAAAGTAAGTGCCAACTGGTAAGTTGAGGTAGGTGAGAAGAAATATATAAATAAATCACTCTGCTAATAAACTAATAGACTATTAGACTATAGTATTACTGAAAGTTCTTTTTAAAAAAACTATCATTTTTTGGGTCGCCATTTAACCCAAAGAGACAAAATGTCTCTTTTTACCCTCATTTTAATTTTTTCTACGCAATGTGAATCATTGACAAAACATTTTGGCACCAACCAAATAAATTGATTATCAATATTTTGACCAGAAACTCCCAAGACATATTTGTATTTCATTAGTGTAATTATTTTTGTCACAGAATTGTGATTTAATTTATTTTTTCCTATCCACTTCACCAAACATTTGCTCACCTAAAGAGCTTTAGGAAAATTCTTAAAAGGTAGCTGCCCCAGCTGGAAGTTATGCCCTTTTTCCCTTCCTCTTCTGTTTTCTAGATAACAACAACAAAAAAAAAGTGGACAAGATGATTGGAGCTTCAGCAGCTGGATGACAAATTAGACTACGTGGAAGATAAAAATCATAATGATGAAAACTAAAGACCGAACTTGAGTGGGCCCTAATTATATGATGCTTCCTTACCAGCACTGGATTGTCCAAGCAAGCCTCTTGCAAAAGAAAAACAGTCTTATATTTAAACCACAGTTATTGGGGTTTTCAGTTACTTGCAGGCATATAGTCTTGGCATACATTCAAACTAACCATTAGATTTCTGGACCATGTATTCGTTTCCACTCTTTTTTCTTATTTTAAAGAAAGAATCAGTAAGATATTCTTGTATCTAACTACTCTATCGCATCTTTATTTTTAATTAAACATTATACTGTAAACATCTTACTATGCCATCACATATTATACCACATCACTGTTTTCAGTTTCACACATTTACTGTAATTTATTAAACAACTCATCCCTTGTAGAATATTTCCCCCTTTATTTCACTCTTGTGGACAACAGTACCTAAAAATACAATATTTTCAAATTCTAGTCAACATTATGTCCTATGAAAAAGCAATAATTAATTCATCAAAAGCAAAAGGTTAATGCCAGGTAACTTTTTCTACACAAAAATGCCACATTGTGAGTGGGTTCTCTAACACCAGGCCCAACATCACCCAGAGTAGTAGGAGTAGTAGGCATGGATAACTGATGATCAGGAATGTGTGATAGGAAAGCTCAATCCTGATCATGATGGTACAAAAGCTCACTTTGCTCTTGAAGGATTCCACCAAATATTGAAAAACAATGCGTACTTAGGTGAGACTGTTCAGATACAAGTTTGTTATCTTGTGTGTCATTGGTTACCACATCAAGTATGGTTTGAAGCTAAAATAGCCTTACTTTGCACAGGATATATTAAATCCTTTGTTTATTTTGAGAGTTTAAATGTAATGAGTAAATCACTTTGCCGATAGCTCTCGTTTCAGATTCTTCCATCATCGCACTTGCTGCCTCATACACATAATGTGATACAGCAAAATGAGAAAACTGACAAGCAAGTAAACAGACATAATTGTTTTAAATTTAACTTCAGAAAGCAGGAAAAGTTCTCCAACTTTCAAAAATGCCAATTTATTATGGTACATCATTTTATTTTTTTATTTTTTTTTAAATTTTTTTTTCAACGTTTTTATTTATTTTTGGGACAGAGAGACAGAGCATGAACGGGGGAGGGGCAGAGAGAGAGGGAGACACAGAATCGGAAACAGGCTCCAGGCTCTGAGCCATCAGCCCAGAGCCCGATGCGGGGCTCGAACTCACGGACCGCGAGATCGTGACCTGGCTGAAGTCGGACGCTTAACTGACTGCGCCACCCAGGCGCCCCTATGGTACATCATTTTATTTGTTGTTGTATTTGGCTCCATTTTGTTTGAAAACAGGAATGTATTCTATATGTTCCAGAATCTTTTTTTTTTCTGCCACTGTAGAGTGCACATCCTGTTAAATGCAAACACCTCTCATTAAAGTCATTCTATAGAATTGTTGAATCATTATACTGTATACCTAAAACTAATATAATACTATATGTTAACTATACTGGAATTAAAATTTAAAAATTAAAAATTAAAAAAAAAAATAAAGTCATTCTAACCAAAGATATATATATCTTTCTCTGATAACTAATACCACTGATTTAGCCATCAGACACAATTGTTTTATGTTATTTTGTTTTATGTTAGCTTATTAGTTGGATATTTTGTTTTATTATTTAGTCTTTGTGTTGTCACTTAACATCTTTTTAAAATTTTTGATATTATAGTGTGTTGTATTGACATTTCAGGCATTCAGGGTAAGTTTTAATGACCAGAGAGGTGTATTTGATGAAGAACTTGCGGCTTACCAGGGATATAATTTTTCAAAAGTCTTCTAAGATCTGAATACAATCCCTTAATCTTAATGCTCTGCTCTTTCCCTTCAATGCATTTAAAATTTTTTGCATGATTTTTAATATTGAATTATGAGCCCTTCATCTGATAGTAAACTCCATGAAGGTACAGAATTTTTTTTCTGTGTTATTGTCATATATCCAGTAGCTAGCATGGTAGTTGGTACAAAGCAGGTGCTGAGCATATGTTTTTTAAAAATAAATGTATAAATGATTGGCAGAATAAGGGGTAAAACTATAAGGAACTAATGCAAGAGAGAAGAAATAAGACAAATGTCATGGAGCGCATATAAGAAAAAGTTTGTCTTTACAAAGTTTGTCTTCGTAGAATGTGACCAAAGATAGATTTCTCAAAGCTGGAGACTTGGAAATACTCTTGTATTATTGGGTTTCTAATTGACCCCAAAGTACACTGTTCATAGTAACACAACTATGTATCTTCTGTTTCTTCCAACCAAAGTGTGAATTTATTACAAAGGGCCCTGTTTGATTTTATATTTTAATAGTGTACAGAGCAATATGGTGACATATATTCAGAGAAGTTTTGCAATAAATGTCTCTTTCATAAGTAGATTTTCTTTGTAAGGTTTTCTTTCCCATTGAAGCAGTAAATTGCTGCATTTGCAGCATAAAAGTACTACTGGTTGCTCCATGTGTACATATAGTTTCTACTGCTCTTGACACGTTTTACCTTTAAATTCATTTGATGAATCAAGCACATTTCAATATTTACATATTTTCACGGGATCCATATTAGTAACCTCTTACGTACCTTATTTTTATGAACAAAGTTGCCAATCTTGGGGTGAATGGCATACCCTCAATTAGCATTTGCAATTTAAAATTAATGATAAATGACAAGCTATATTTTCATGGGGTTAATACTATTGTGATCATGTTGTGACCAGCAACTCAGTATTAGTTCTGGTAACTTAATCAAATTATGTTATGAAAGCTAATATACTGAAGTGTTATAATAGGCAAATGTCCTCTTTGTACCTTCTTTTCCTGTCTTCACAAAGCACTAATCAGAAAAGGTAAAAGAAACAGTATTTATGTCAAATAGATATCCGGAAACTTCTATGGGCTTCCAACATTCCCTTTCAAAGTGGACTTCCTACTCCCATACACGTGGGAGTCTTTTTTAGTCATAAGTACTAAACTGGACTATACTATCCATACACTGCCACCTAGGCATCCTTCGGCTCCATGTTAAACCCTGGTGTGAGCAAGCAGAGTTGCAGAACTCTGAGTGTCTCTTCAGTAACTACATGGAGGATCTTGTGGAAACTGAACTTGTGATCTTGAGCTAATGAGCACAGGATTGTAATCCAAAAGTCAAAGGATCTGATCATCACTTTACACTCTCACTTGGATTTCTCTAATGCATTTATGCTTGATAGACCTTGTGTACTGGCAGCACTGAACTTCCCATGGAAATGGTTGTTAGGAAAGGAAACACTGACTGATGTGTTTCTTACATTTTTAAGAAGCTATTTGTAAATCTTTCTTAGAATTTGACAAGTCCTCAAATAATAAAAATAAATCAGTTTGTCATCAAGTCTCTATGTATTGACATATTAATGGAGCAAAATACACTAGCAGAAATAAAAGTTATTACTCATAGTTTTGTGATTCAGACTTATTGTATGAACCAAAATACTAATGGCGATGAAAAGCATACAGACCTCACTGCTAGAGAAACAATGAAAAAGGGAACTGACATAAAATCACTCTACTCTTAAGATCTATAGCAGCAGTTTAAGGCAGTAGCATGAGTGAGTAGGGTACTTCAGATATTAAAATATTTTATAAGTGTCTTCCTGATAGTGTGGGCAAACACAAAGAGGGAAAATGAAACAACGATAAGACAATGATGAAACAAGAAAAATGATTTTCTCCACAGACAATTGATTTTTTTTTCACACATGATAAAATCAAAGCATACATCTATTAAATTGTATAGACCCAAATTTTGAATAAAATAGTTACCCAAACATCCTAAAACTGAAGTAGAAGTTTGGGACTTCTGGGTAAATTTGGGTTGAGGAGCTAGATAATTCAAATGGGTACAAAAATTTGATTTCAGAAAAGTTTACTTGAAGTTGACCCTATTCTAGAAACAAGAAACCAAACACTAAGTAATCTTAAATAGTACTAAAGTGAAGAGACCTAGACATTTCCCAGATATATAATAAGAACATGAGCCCCAAGTATGGATTAACCTCAGAGGCAAACTCTACTGGAACTGGCTTTAGTGATATCAAATTCAGTATTTTGTGAATGAAACAACGATTTTAAGAACAAACCAACATTTTATATATCTGATGGTGATTCTTTCACTGCAGCTGATCCAGATTACCTTGAGAAATATCAAGAGTTACATGAAAGAGAAGACTTGTTTCCAGATTATGAAGAAAATGGAACAGATTTATTGGGTGCCAGTGATCCACACTCAGATGACCTTGATGATGTGATGGACCCAGAGATAGAAGAGGTTTATGAAAAGTTTTGTTTGAATTCAGAGCATAAGGAAAAATAGTAAAGGTACATTTCAGCATATCAGTTTTTTTTTAATGTTTATTTATTTTTGAGAGAGAGAACATGAGCAGGGGAGAGGCAGACAGAGAGGGGGACAGGGGATCTGAACAAAGCAGGCTCTGCGCTGACCGTAGCAAGCCCTATGCTGGGCTTGAACACACTAACTGTGAGATCATGACCTGAGCTGAAGTCGGGCACTGAACCAACTCAGCCGCCCAGGTGCTCTGCTTATCAGTTTTATAAAGCAGTTTAGGTTACAGTGACTTATAAAAACACAAGAAAGCAAGAAAATATGTCACTTATACCAAATTAAGGATGTTGTTATGTTACTTAATGTACATAACTTTAATTCTGTGTAATGCTGTCTGCCAAATTAAACTTTATTCTCTTTAACTTAAAATGTATGTGTATAAATATGATAGTTTATTATGTACAGTTAATTCCTTTTTTGTCTATAATAAAATTGATTTTGAAATTAAAAAAAAAAAAGTGCTAAGCAGCCTGGATACTAGAATCAGCTAACTGGAATCAACTAACTCCTTGTAATGTAAATGGTAGAATGGCCTCCAACTATTTAAGTCTGTTTCTTTTTCTGTAACAGGGAAATGATTAACAAGAGCAATAACAAAAAACTAATTATCAGATTTTCTATTCATTAGACAAATATTAATTATGAACCCATATAGTGTCAGATATTCTTCAATTTACTGGGTAGGCAACAAGATGCTCTCCCCCTTGTAGCTTACATGGGCTGTGTGGTAACTAAGAGTGGATAGAATTTACATACTTAACTTAACAGTACACTAAGAATCTACTAACTATGAAAGAGTTCCTATAATAAATGTTGTGATGATTCATGTTATTACTTTAGTGAATTGTGAACTAACAGGAAATCCTTTGTCTTCCAATATTGTGGTTTGATATAATAAGGTACAAGTATAGGTGATCAACACTTGATGACTGATAATAACCACATTTCTTACATTTTCATATAGAATATATATTACTTTGATGACGCATGAAATGTGGTCTGAGTTTGTACCCACTTGAGAATTGGCCGTGATCTGGCAACCTACCGAATCGTATTTAATCATTTTATTTATACAGGTTTTGAAGTAAGTATATTTTCTGAAAGTTTGCTTAATTTATGAAAGCTTTCAGAATCATAAAGTTCAATTAATTTTTTAATTAAGCTAACATAAAGTACAGTCTTTATGGAGCTCCTTATATTTACCGCTCTAATGGATAATGTGCTTTTATAGTAAACAACAGAGTATATTTTAATCACTGAATCTCTAAGAAGTTAAGTCCATTTTAAATAAAGAATGACTTACACATTCTCGGAATTATATTTTGGGAATAAAACTGAAATGCAATGACAAACGAAACTTAATTATACTTCAATGACAGAGGGAACTAAAAATATTACTTGTTTATTATTAGAGTTCTAAATTCTTGCTCACTTGATTCTAGTAAACTTCATTTTCTCCTTCATTACATTGCATCATTTATTCTTCTCAACTTTTAAGTTTCTATGTAAATAATAATGCCACTGTGTAGATCTGTATTGATTCTTTATGGCTGCTGTAACAAATTAACACAAACTTAGTGGTCTAAAAGAGCATTCTGTTATCTTGTAGTTCTGTAAGAAGTTAGAAGCCTGACTTGGGCCACACTGAGCCAAAATCAAGGTGTGGACAGGGCTGCGTTCCTTCTGGAGGCTCTAGGGAAGAATCAGTTCCTTGCATTGGCTAGTTCCATGCCAAATGTTTCAGAATTAGATGTGGGGAAAAAAAATCTGGATACCTGACTGTTCCCCTTTGAAATAGTTTGTATTGATGGCAATTTGCACACAATGAAATTCTCATAATTTTGCTCCTGTGTATGTGTGTGTGATTCTTTTAACCATTGGGACTTACTTGTAAGGACAGGAGGTAGCTATTTCTCTGTTTCCCCATAGGTCAGTGTATTTTCAGGAGAGGCAACTGTCTTGCCAAAGGTAAACAGTAACTAGCAGCACTAAGCCCTTTTGAACCCTTGATTCTACCTCTTTCTCCTCCGATTGCAATACATCCACAGAATTTAAGCCCTTCTCTTCCTGTGTAAAAACTACGAAAGACAATTAACACTTTTCTGCCTATTTCATGCTTTACTGCAATTGACAATTCTTCTTCTGTTTTCTCAGGTCCTACTCTGCTGAATACTAAACAATAATAACAACAGCACACCCAGAATGCTATGTTGGGCCATCCCAGTGATTCCATTTCTCCTCTTTGGCATATGTTGGCTAATAATTTTGATTCATGACCAACAACTTAAAAACATGCTTGGAGCTCAAGGGCCTCAGAGTCCATAAACACATTTGGACAAATATCATCTGCTGCTAGTCCTAGGCAAATGACGAGAGGCAAATACCATTCAACATCATTTAGGAGTTATTTTCTTCATTAAATTTCCTCAAGTGATTGGTAATGTTAATTTTTAAAATGCCAATAAAAGACTCAAGGCTTATATCAGCTCCCGTACTATACAATCCGAAGTTTAAATTCATTAAACACTTATGTGGAAAAGGGAACAAGTCATGTGCAATAAGCTAAAATTGCTGACACAGTGCTCATAATAGGCTCTTTCCCAGAGGTTTTATTGCAGTTATGTAAGAAATCATTCACTTATGAAGTTCAAGGAAACTTTTCAGATAGATTTTTTTTTCTTTTTTCTTTTTTTGGAGGGGGCTACATTTTTGAGAGATGTAGCAAGCAAGTATGAGACACTGCTTACAATAATTTAACAGGGAACACTTGGGCCAATACAGAATCTGAGCTAATCAGCATTTTTTTATTTGTTCAAGGTTCAAGACTTTTGAAGCTTCCTGTGGCAAAAATCATTTAAAGTTTGTAGAAAAAAAAATAGATTTCTATCACTACTGAAAACAGAGACCTAAGTCCTGTTTCTTATCACTACAGTTACACTTTTCTCTTTCTCTGACATTTTAATGGAAGTATACAGAAAATACTATTCAATACAATTGCTTTGTAATGCTTGGGATTTGGGGAAAATTAAATTTTACAGGTTTCTTTATGCTTCCATCATATTCATCTTCCTTCTTCATAATTAATTCAGACTTGCCAGTAAGCTCTCTGTTATTTTGCCTCTCTTGAGAGGTTTTCGTAATGATAAAATGGAAAAATTTTCAAGGTAAGCATATGCAATTCAAACAAAAACCATCTTGGAAAATTAGCATTATATCATGTATTATTTTAAGAGTTTTCTTAGGAATGACCTTCCATTCAGAAGGAAGAGAGCATACACATTAAACATTCACTGAGAAATTAAGTTCTGGCAGAGAGGAAAAAGAGAGAAACATAAAATCTAGATTTAGGCATTGAACCTGGATTTGATGAGCATGGCAAAGAATAGTTATTTCAATGTCAGCTGTTTATATTTCACGTGATGTATAAATACATATACTTAACAGAACTAAGTCTCCTTAATGGTAACCAAATAGAAAAATGGAAAATAAATTACTTCACTACAAAAGTTTTTTTAAATTGAGCAATTAAGTATGTTATTATAGGGAAAATGTTATTTATTTAATATCTATTTATGAATCAAAGTAATAACTTACTATTTAAATTCACCATATCTAATAACAGACAAAAAATTACAAAATATTTGATTATCTCCTGATCTTTTTAAAAAATGGTTCTTGTACTTCTGAGATTCTCATTGCCCCAAAAGGAGAGAGGTCCTTGCAATTTTGGATGTTTTCAGCTTCACTGTTATGGAATATAATGAGATTTTTTTTTTTTTCACTCAAGTAGCTGTGTACAAAGTTAGGAAATGACAAGGCAGAAGATTGGCTTTAACTGTCATATTTCAAAGTTAAACTTTAGAAGGTCTTCATTCTAATTTAGGTTAAAGTTTCTGTGCTTTGACACACCCATGGAAAATTTTACATATATTACAAAAAGGTTAAAGGTCTGCAATTGTATCCAAAGCAAAGGTTAGCCTAAGGCTAACTTGTATTAAAATTTTTTTATGCATAAAGTCATGACACATAACTTTGTAAATTGCATCATCATATAATGGTGTCACCTTTGGACCAAGAAATTTCAAATTGAAATCAATGACATCTCAACTTAAAACTAGCATTTGTCAGAGTACTTTCATTTAATAATAGATTGCAACTCTTACCTTGTTATAAAAGATGACGAATATTGGCTGAGGTCCATCAAATAGTTGTCAGATTTCAGCCATATTCTAAGTAATTCTACAATTCCATTGAAATGAATGTGTCTTAAATCTTTTGTGTCCGAAATTAGATGAGGCATCACCATGGCAACATGATTCTAAGGAAAAGATATTTCAGAGCTTAAGAAGTCTGAAGAGTAAATGTCAGAAACCAGTTAATTCTGGGATTCTTGCTTTTTGAAGAATTCCATACATTTACATGAATATTTAAACATATTAAAAATTGGTTATAAATAGTAGCAAAAGTACATTTACTTATGAGTAAAATTACTTGCTTCATCCCAACAATACTTTAAAATACATCGTCTTTGTTGAGTACTTCTGAAATACATACAAATATAACTTAAAGTACATCGCATTTGTACTTACAAATATATTTAATATTCTATATTGCTTTAAATTTGTACAATCCTTTTAAAAACTTTGGCATACATTACAAATATTTTGTAATGGCTTATTTTATATAAAAAATGCTAGACATCACATATGTGTGCTACCTTTGATCACATACCTGTTTCTTTGTTGAGGAGGCACAAAAACCATTTCAAAGAGGAATCTTAGTCTTTGGGCCTATACTCAACAGTTTTATTTTAAAGCAAAACATGAAAGGTTATCTAATATTGTAATTCTAACCCTATCAAATTCTTTAGTTCTCTAAAACAGATCATGATTATAGTCCCATATGCATAACCTGATAATGTAAAGAGTCTTTACTTCAGTAAATGACTGCCTGAAATAATACTCAAGGTATCCCTGGAAGTAGAAATGCATATTCATAACCACTTAACAGACCCTTGTTAATGCTTTTTTTTTTTTTAAATAAATAAGCTTTGTCTTATATTAATGGAGAAATTTATATTGAAATATCCTGGGCATTGCATTAATACAAAAACCCCAAAATGCAGATTAATTCACTTGAACACACCTGAAGTATAGAATCCTGTAACATTTACATATCAGTGTAGGGAAAGCATATTTTCTAAAAATTTTTTTTTTCCAACGTTTATTTATTTTTGGGACAGAGAGAGACAGAGCATGAACGGGCGAGGGGCAGAGAGAGAGGGAGACACAGAATCGGAAACAGGCTCCAGGCTCTGAGCCATCAGCCCAGAGCCGGATGCGGGGCTCGAACTCACGGACCGCGAGATCATGACCTGGCTGAAGTCGGACGCTTAACCGACTTCGCCACCCAGGTGCCCCGGAAAAGCATATTTTCTAAGATTGCCAACAATCCAGCGGAATGATTTGCTAAATTTCTTTTAGAGCGTTAATAATAACATAAGCAAAGGACCTACATTATGTGAAATTTATTTAATTAGGATTTTAATACTTTTAGAAAGTGTTCAGTAAAGTTTTAGTAAAATATTTTGTTTGTATACTAATACCATTGGATAGGGCATTATATTTTTGTTGATAACATATTACTGTTAAAAGTAACCATTATTATGCCAAAATATATACTTTTAGTCATGTCCCTTAATATTTACAAAAACCTTCTGGAGGTTCTTTAAGTTTTGGGATATTATGCTTTCCTTGGGTATCCAAGGGGAATTCTATTAAGATAAAATGGAAAAAAAAAAATCTCTGATAGTTCTGTATGTAGACATGATTCTCAGATTACTTCATCCAGGTAAGGCATTTAGGCAAACAAGAATTCAAATTACATTCGTAGGATAATATAATCTTTTAACTCTACTGATAGACAAGAGCCAAGGGTAATTATTAGCTATTTGAAGACATGACTCTCCTATAAAGTGTAGCTCAGTAGCATAATTAATGATTGACATATGCTAGAAACTTAACTACAATAGATTTTTAACAGGATCCTTTCTAGTTACAATGAAGAATGTTTCCAGTTTTTTTTTTTTTTTTCCTCTCATTTAAAAATTAGCAAACTAAGGGCACCTTGGTGGCTCAGTTGGTTAAGCGTCCCACTCTTGGTTTTGGGTCAAGTCATAATCTCGCGGTTCCTGAGTTGGAGCCCCACATAGGCTCGAGAGTCTCTCTCTCTCTCTCTCTCCCCTTCTTTTCTTGCCTCTCCCCTGCTCATGCTCTCTTTCTCTCAAAATAAATAAATAACTTTAAAAAAAATAGCAAACTAGAAAGACACATTAATTAATCAAAGCAGCAACAAAGTTATATGAGAAAGGCCTTTACATGAGAACTCTTCTGTTCAGGTTGATGCAGAGGAGAAAAGTTTCATATATAACTACATGGGACAATAACACAGCAAGTAAAGCAATAGAATGAGCTTGGATTTTGTTGATCAATTCTCTTACCTCAAGAACTAAAATAATATCTTGAATGAGAAAGATTTTACAAAAGAAAAACAAAAGAAATAAAAATGATTTTTTTATCTGTGGAAAAGCAACTTTTTTGAGGAATATGTTTTTTATGCCTAGGAGAATAATTTGAAATATTCTTTATGTTTTAACACCCAGGATGCAAATTGTCTTTGGTGAAGTTATACGTTTTTCAAAACAAGCTTAAATTATTTTTTTAACTATACAAATCTGCCATAAAACATTCATAGGAAAACTGAAATGAGATTAAATCAAACAACCTATGTATAACACATAAATTATCACGATTTACTGACTTAGAAAATTAAATACATAATTGCCCAAAAGTTATTACATCATTATTAGTTTCTTGTTTATATATAAAAAAAGAAAAGATTGAGCAAGACTTAATATATTTATAAAGGTCAATGAAATGAATACTTTATGCAATTATTCACATCACACACTTAATAAATGTTTGAGAGCCCACTATGTATTACATACTGCAATTCATTAGAGAAATAAAGATCACAGATCAGTCCCCTTAAAGAATTCTAAATGAGAAATTCTCTTTTCCACAATTACAAAACTCTTTTCTTTAACTCTGAATGATATGGAAAAATGCCTTAAGTCTTGACTTTGCATTGCTTCTGTACATATAGTTCCTGTGGCCTGTATTTTTCCAAGTGTCTAAATTCCTCCCTGGTAGTATTTAGGCATTTAGGGCAGCAAATCTCTTCAGTTCACAAGGGAACACTTGGAGTGTTATTGCTACAGTTCATTAAATGTTACCCTATTGGTTTAGAGTTAATAGGCTTTCTAAGCACCTAAGTCACTACCAGTGAGGAACTCTGCCCATGGAAATGTTTACACATGGACAATGAGGCTGACTGTTAAAAGGTCAGTTTGTCTTCTGCTCACAGGTAAAAAGGAACTACTAAGCATAGGTTTGAACAACAAATTGTGGATTTTAACCTGTCATTTAAACAGTGGAATTGTCTTGACTTAATTGGGACTCTACGAGCTCCTAAAAGGTAAAGGTATAAGTATTGACTATTTGCAAACTTATTATTTACATTTGTTATCATAGTATATCATATTAAAAATCACTGTCGGGGCTTCTGGGTGACTCAGTCGGTTAAGTGATGATCAACTCTTGACTTCATCTCAGGTCATGATCTCAGGGTCATGACATTGAGCCCCTCATCAGGCCCTTGTGGAGCATAGAACCTGCTTGGGATTCTCTGTCTCTCTCTCTCTCTCTCTCTCTCTCTCTCTCTGTCCCTCTCTAAGTAAATAAATGAATAGATAAATAGCACTTTAAAAAATAAAAACAACTGTTATTTAAATAATTTAAAAATATTATTTGCTCAAAAGACCTACATTATTTTAACTTCTCTTGATGTTTATCTTAAAAATATTCGATCGTATGGTAAAGAAAAGCTAAGCCAAACACTACATTTTAACACTATGTAGACACAGATCTCTACATAGACTTTTTTTAAAAGAATGGGAGAGAAGGGGGGGAGAGAAATTATACATTGCTTTCATGGCAAGTAACAGGCAGAAGTTATTATTTGAATTAAAATTTATTTAGTATTTTATATATTTTTTGATGTTTATTTTTGAGAGAGAGAGAGAGAGAGCATAAGTGGGGGAGGGACAAAGAGAAGGGCAGGGACAGAAAGAGAGGGAGACACAGAATCCGAAGCAAGCTCCAGGATCCAAGTTGTCAACACAGAGCTCAATGCGGGGCTGGAACCCATGAACTGTGAGATCATGACCCGAGCTGATCAGATGCTTAACCAACTGAGCTACCCAGGCATCCCATAGTATCTTATATTTTTAATTTCTGCTTGATTTTTTTAGTCATTTTTGAAAATGTAAAGGAATATATAGTATACATGTTGATATAATTTTGGCATAAAAATATAGGATTTGTTTCTCTTTAGGCTTATGAAATATTTCATCAGGTTGTCACTTCATATTGATTTTTTAAAATTTGCCACACAAAATGCTCATATTTGGTTTTTAAGGTATAGTATTACATAAGGTTTTTTATAGAATTTACTTTAAAATATTTGTTTTAGAGAGTGAAGTTCAAAAAGGTTGCTTCTACATAATACAAACTTATAACTACTCTCATTCATCTATTCATCCATTTGCTTATTCAATCAACAAATTTTTTTTTTAATTTTTTTTTCAACGTTTACTTATTTTTTTGGGGACAGAGAGAGACAGAGCATGAACGGGGGAGGGGCAGAGAGAGAGGGAGACACAGAATCTGAAACAGGCTCCAGGCTCTGAGCCATCAGCCCAGACCCTGACAAGGGGCTTGAACTCACGGACCGCGAGATCGTGACCTGGCTGAAGTCGGACGCTTAACTGACTGCGCCACCCAGGCGCCCCTCAATCAACAAATATTTATTAAGCATCTACTATATATGAGAAAGCATTTTTTTTAATATGAGAGATGTGGTTGTGACCTTGAAAGACACTTCCTGCTTTCTTGCCACTTATATCCTGAAGGAGAACCTGAGAAGTAAAATTAATGGAAAATTGAATGGATAATTAATGAACAAACAAAGGAAGAAAAAAAAAATAAAGTAACATGATAGAGAATTATGAAAGGTTAATGCTGAGTGGGCAAGGAAGATCTCTCTGAGAAGGTAACATTTAAACTGGGCTTAATGACAAGTACTTGTTCCATAGTCACTCACATCTAACGCAGAGACATAATAGACATGAGGCGCAGGAAGTCCAAAGGCTTTCAATTTAAAACAAGCTTGGGCTTTTCAGAAACAAAGCAAAGTGAAGTCTAGCTTGAACATAGGGAAGGAGCCCAGCCAGTGGTATAAGAATGGAAGTTATTAAACAACAGGCATAAAGTTACAGTTACACAAGGTGAATAAGCTCTATATATCTGCTGTAAAACATTATACTATAGACAAAATAATGTACTGTACACTTAAAAGTTTGTGAAGAGGATAAATATCATATTAAGTGTTCTTCCCACAATAAGAGTAAATTAAATTAAATTAAATTAAATTAAATTAACTTGCAAAAAGAGAAAAGAATTTGGAAAGGAAGGCAAATCATGCAGGGCCTTGAAGGTCAAGGTAAAAAGTTTGGATATTTAAATGCCAAGTAATAGGAATTACTTGAGTATTTTAACTTGGAAGTGACATGATTTGGTTCCAGTTTAAAAGAAAAAAATTCTGACTTCTGGACAATGGATTATACAGGATAGAAGAATAGAAGACAAAAGACTAGTTAAAGACCAGAGCCAAGGAGAACATTTAGGAATTTAGCTCAACCACCTGTGTCCATTTCCATTGATAAGCAATATTCAAATGTCTATCTTGATTGAGTTTCAATGCTAACATTATTAAATTTTGAGTAATCACTTTGGAAAATAGTATAAAGAGGATAGAATTAGGGAGTTCTGTGGCAACAGAAGCTTAAAGTTATGCAATAGTAATCACTTCTGCACTTTTATGAGCATAAAATCTTTGAAGATTTGAGAGGTAAGCTACAAACACCTTTTTTTTAAATTTCATCTTTAAAAATTAATATATTATAGGTCCCAAATACAAATTCAGAGCACCCTAATCTAATATTTCTTTAACTCATCAAATGGCATTTATTCAGGAATAAAGTTTGGCTCCAAATATTCCATAAAGAAATAATGTTTCCTAATATCCAATGATATATCACACAGTTCTCCAAGGATTTCACACTGCTACAAGTTTTATAGGAAAATTACCAGCTGGGAACTAATGTCCTTCAAAGGACATATTCTGATCATCAGAAGGCACTCAATTTTTGTTACAGTGCTGAACCAAGACTCTAATATATTCTCTTCCTAGGAGGTGCCCAAGCAGCTTTAGAAATAAAGAGTATAATAGTCAACTTACCCAGGTTAACATTCAAATACTCAACAGTTGAGAATTATTGTTCTGCTTCACATCAAGTTTTTTAAAAAAATAATTATTTAATTATTTGAACAAACTGGAAATGTTGTATTTCCTCAGATTCCCAAAGCTCCATTTCACTTGCAGTTTTTCAAGGCAACTTTGTCATTTCTCCTTTTCTTCAAAAAAAAAAAAAAGTTTCTCTTTTGTTTGAAAGCTAAAAGTTTACATTTGAATAAATTTACATGTTGACAATAGGAATTCTTTTTAATCCCCTTCCCTCAGTTTTTAAAGACCCAGCCTAGTAAATTTTTTTTTAAATTTTTTTTTTCAACGTTTATTTATTTTTTGGGACAGAGAGAGACAGAGCATGAATGGGGGAGGGGCAGAGAGAGAGAGGGAGACACAGAATCGGAAACAGTCTCCAGGCTCTGAGCCATCAGCCCAGAGCCCAACGCGGGGCTCAAACTCACGGACCGCGAGATCGTGACCTGGCTGAAGTCCGACGCTTAACCGACTGCGCCACCCAGGCGCCCCAAGACCCAGCCTAGTAACTTTTAATGACACACCTCTTCATATCAAAATGGCAGATTATTCTGCTGTGATTCAAACTGAAAGCAGGAGTTAGTCTGTTAATGAAATTTACTGAAGTTACAATTTTAAGAGAGTTAAAACTATTAACATGTTTAAAATCAGACTGTTAGTTTTATCTTGAAACCATAAATGTTTCATTAAAATTTTTTTTAATGTTTATTTATTTTTGAGAGAGAGACAAAGTGCAAGCCAGAGAGGGGCAGAGAGAGGGAGACACAGAATCTGAAGCAGGCTCCAGGTTCTGAGCTGTCAGCACAGAGCCCGACGTGGGGCTTGAACCCACGAACCATGAGATCATGACCTGAGCTGAAGTCGAACACTTAACCTACTGAGCCACCCAGGTACCCCTGTTTCATTTTTTTGTTATTTATTGCAGGGAAACAACTAGGATACTTACGGCATGCACTAAATATCTCAGAGCTAACCCATAAGTATACGAGCAGTCTTGACCCAAAGACTAATGCTTGAGAGGAAGTCTGTATATGACATTCTCTTCCTGAGGTGCTGAGGACCATGCTGAGCTGACTTTCCTTCTGCTGGTGCAGAAACAGTAACTAGACAGAGCTGCAGAGAGAAGAGGGAAGGAAGAAGAAAAAAATAATGCAGAAGACATAGCAATATGAAGCCAAGTTACAAGCAGTATTATCCCCAGGGGAAAGAGATACCAAACAAAAATGAACTTGAGCCCATTTCATTACATGCAATCTTTACACAGTATGGTGTTCAAGTTGGGCTAATGTTTGCATAACAATCTTGCTTTCAACTGCCTGGGTGAATTTTCTACTCTTGGATTTTAATTCATTGAATTTAAGGTCTTATGCCTTGTTAAAATGAAAAGACCACAGGGAACGAATGGTACCACGTTAGGTGGCCCACAATTATTTTTTCTGAGGAATGTCTTGTTAAATGGTTACTTTCCTACTGATGCTTGGGTAAGTACTTATAACTTGGAATGGGAGACAAACAGACGTTAATTTAAATCTCTGTTGTTATTCTTACCAAATATAGCGTCTAGGTGAGATTCATCATGTGCTGAGTTTAAGTTTCATGATATACACTAGAGACAGAATATTATTCATTTATAGAATGAATGAAACAGTTAAATACTATCACAGAAAAGAACTAGAAGAGCTAGCTTAGCATAGTAGGTGGTCAAAATGTAGTAGTTGACCCAGCAGTAGCACTGCTAGGAATTTACCCAAGGGATACAGGAGTACTGATGCATAGGG